>NW_017670863.1:39623-116341 GCF_001879085.1 Nicotiana attenuata
GATATAACTCTTTACTAAAGTGGTTTAAACTCACAAAAGCAAGCATACAAGGTGTTTGATGAATTGCTTAAAAGAGTTTATATTTACTTAATTGGACCGAGTGAGTACCTATTAACTTAGAATTGTTCTAGCAAAAGTTAAGATGATTTATTATGATATATGTGCAGAAATTTTCAGATTTTGTGTTATTCTTATATGCTATTTTCATGTTGAAAATTTATGAAGAAGCAAGAATGTTTAGAAATACTTTTAGATGTTTATTTCATTCTTATGCCATGATTTACATTTAAGGATACCAGCATGAGCATGTACATGATGTTCCAAAAAGAAAAGATTTAGACTTGAAAAGTCACAAGAAGAAGTTTTAGAAAGAAAAGATTTTTTTGGGAGTATCCTTTATTCTGAGAAGGGGTCATCGTCCAGGCCGAGGGTCCTGACCAAGACGTTGACTTCCTGAAACTACTTGTGCCAAAGTAGGGAGCACACGAGCCGAGGGTCTCGTTGCTGAGAATTTACTTAGCTAAGCTAAGGTATGATACACGAGCGCTGAGAACCATGAAGTGAGTGGCACCTCGTGGATTGAGCCTACGATCAGATTGGGATCGAACCTGTGCTGATCACATGGTGACTAAGACAGAAACAGATCAGGATAGTTGGAACTCCCAAAGTATAAAGCGAAGTATTTTTTTTAAAAAAAGAAAAAGAAAAGAATTTCTTTTAGAATATCCATAAAGTGCTATTATGCAAGTATTTTAGAATTCTTCTTAGAAGCTTATGTTTCCCATGCATTTAGAATCTTTACTCGTAATGTATATTTTTTTTTAAAGTTCCATCCCCAGTTGTTGAGACTCACTAAGTACAATGGATGGTGCTGACGTTCTCTTTTGGGAACCTACGTTGGTATGCGGTACAACGTAGGAACCGGTTTTGCAGGCGAACAGGCTACGGGTTAGGACTTCCCTCTCTTCCAGTACTATTGGTGAGCTCCGCTTTTGTTCGTGGAGTATCCCTTAGAGTCATCTTTATTTAGCTATTGCTTTGTTTACTTAGAGAACTGGCCAGAAAATCTCATGTCCTGAGCAGTGCGTCAGTTTATCAGTAGAGGCTTCATAGACACAGTCGGTGGGTTAAGATTCAGATGTTTTTGATAAAAACTTAGCAGTATTTTATTGTTTACTACGAATAAAGTTTTGGAGTTGGCTTATTTTAGGTATTTAAATTAATTAAAAGTATTTGGTTATAGTATTGCCTTATTGCATATAAAGTTTGAAGTTATAACAGATTTGATAAGCGTAGATGGTTCGCTCGGTCATGTTCAGTGATCGGGTGCCGGTCCCGACTTAGTTAAGAAAATGGTCGTGACAACTGTTGCAGTCCGTACACGCTCGGTTATCGTACTCCTCTCTTCCTAGTACGTAGTTGGTGTCGTCTCGTCTTTAGTCGTCGACGTAGTTACTTAGAGTCATCTATTACGCTATTCTGTACTAGTAGACTGTACCAACAGGAAATCTCATGTCCTGAGCAGTGCGTCAGTTTATCAGTAGAGGCTTCATAGACACGGTCGGTGGGTTAAGATTCAGATGTTTTTGATAAAAAAACTTAGCATTATTTCATTGTTTACTACGAATAAAGTTTTGGAGTTGGCTTATTTTAGGTATTTAAATTAATTAAAAGGATTTGGTTATAGTATTGCCTTATTGCATATAAAGTTTGAAGTTATAACAAATTTGATAAGCGCGGATGGTTTGCTCGGTCATGTTTAGTGATCGGATGTCGGTCCCGACTTGTTTAGAAAAATGGATCGTGACAGCAGCATTCCCCCTTGACCCCTCTTGTTAATCTTCTCCACATTCCTTGTAGTGTAGTGTTCTGTATTCCAATGTTCAACCAGTTTACAATAGCCTGCACACAAGCTCTAGAGAATTGGCATTCAAAAAACAGATGTCCAATCGTCTCAGGTGCACTATCACATATTGTGCACATTGTATCCTGTGTTATCCCCATCTTCTGCAGCCTCACTCTTGTTAGTAGTCTGCCATGCCTAGCCAACCAACATATAAAGTTGTGTTTAGGGACATTTTCTTTACTCCATACCCACCTACTCCAAGGCTATTTTTCTGCTCTTCCTAGTCTCCATAGGTATCCACTTTTGATACTATACTTGCCATTTTTCATTAACCACCCTTGGTCTATATACCCCTGTGCAAACCTGTCTCTCACTGAGTATATTTTCTTCTAGTACCAGCAACAATCTTTAGGAGGCTTATACTGCCACCAAGAGCAATCTTTTAAGCAGACATACAAGGCTTATATGTTCCAAACATATCTACCTATTGCTGCTTCATTCCATAATACTCCGTTTGTGATTCCTAGACCTCCCACATCTTTTGGTCTACATACCAGATCCCATGCTATAATTGGTGCTCTGTTTCTTATCTCCTTCTCATCCCATAAAAAGTTCCTGCATATTGTGTTGATCTTTTTCATCACTGCTTTTGGTAATAGGAAGATGGATGCCCAGTAGGTGTGTACATGCAGTAACACTGAGTTGATGAGCTGCACTCTTCCTGCGTAAGAGAGGTGCTTAGATCCCCAGGTTTTGATTCTTGCTGTCATCCTGTCCACCAGCATTTCACAGTCAATGTTGTTCAGTTTTTTAGTTGAGATTGGGACCCCCAGATACTTAAATGGTAGTTTTCCTCTTTGATAACCTGTTAGCTCACACAGATCCATTAAGCTTTGTTGTTCTATATTTGCACTAAAGATATTAGATTTCCCAGCATTTGTGCAGAGACCTGATGCCTTTGAAAATGTTTGGAGCCCTCTTAGCATCAGCAATACTGACTGATATGTCCCTTTGCAAAAGAGTAGCACATCATCAGCAAAGCACAGATGGTTCAACTGTAATCCTTTGCATTTAGTGTGGAATTCAAAACCTGGCATGCTTGCTACCTTCTTCATTATTCTAGTGAAATATTCCATGCAAATAACAAATAGCAGTGGTGATATAGGATCCCCCTGCCTGAATCCCCTTTTACCCTGAATATTGCCATACAATCCCCTATTCAAAGCTATACTGTATTGCGGGGTAGATATGCAATTCATCACCCATTTAATGAACTTCCCAGGAAATTTCATAGCATACAACATCTCCTCTACAAATCCCCATTCAACTGTGTCATATGCTTTCTTTGGATCTATTTTGATCAAACAACTCTGAGTAGTAGCTTTCCTGTTGTATAGTCTTACTATGTCTTGACAAATAAGGATATTCTGTACAATACTTATACCAGCTACAAATGCACTTTGGTTTTCAGATATGATCTCAGGCAGTACCATTCTTAGTCTATTGCAGAGCATCTTAGAAACAACTTTGTATAGTGTGTTACAGCATGCTATTGGCCTATAATCACCTACATTGGATGCATGTGCACTTTTTGGAATGAGGGTAATTACTGTATTGTTCCACACTTTGAGCATTTTCCCATTCTTGAAAAACTCCATCACAGCATCCACCACATCCTTACTTACAATTTCCCATCCATCTTTGAAGAACTGACTTCCAAAACCATCTGGTCTTGGTGCCTTATCCCCATGAATGGCCCATAGTGCTTCCTTCTCTGTAAAGTCTTCTATTAGCATTGTGCTATGCCTATCTGAGATTGTTGGCCCTTGTCTTACCAATTGACTGCAAACCTAATCTATTTCCTGTTGTTTAGTTCCCAGCAAGCCTTCATAAAATACTATAAATGTTTTAGCTATCTCTTCTAGGTCAGTAACATGTTGTCCTTCTGTATTGTCAACAGCTAGGATTCTGTTGGAGTTTCTCCTTGCCTTCATCATGCTATGAAAATTTTTTGTGTTCATATCTCCTTGCTTCAACCACTGTATTTTGGACTTTTGCCTCAAATATTGCTCTCTAGCCTTGCACCATGATCTGCATTCCTGGGATAGATTCATTTCCTCTTCTATCAGCACAGTGTTATAAGGATCTTTTTGAATGTTTTCTTGGCAATTTTGCAGTCTCATCATTGCTTCATCTGCTTTCCTCTCGACTTCATTGAACTTGTCCTTGTTCAGTTGCTGTAGTGTATGCTTAATTCTATGCAGCTTCCCTACTAGTTCATACATTTTGGTGCCTTTCTTTTCTGTCTTCCAACCAGGTCTAATTTTCTCCTTGAAATCTGTTGCCATACTCCACATGTTGTAGTATTTAAACATCTTCTTCTGCCCTTTGTTTCCCTGCTCCCAGCTTATGATTGCTGGGCAGTGATCAAACAGCCCCTCATTTCTATAATGTACACTCGATGCAGGAAGTTGCAGGTTCCATTCATCATTCACCAGTACTCTATCTATTCAACTGAGTACCTTGTCCCCTCCACTTTGTTTATTTGTCCATGTGAAAAACGCTCCTGTAGATTTGAGATTCTTCAGTTCACATTCCTCAACATATTTCTTGAAGTCTCGTATTTCTGCCATAGTGACTGGGCTGCCTATTCTTTCCTCCTTCTGCAGAACACAGTTAAAGTCCCCCATTATTGCCCACGGGCCTTTAATCTGTCCATTTATTTCCTTAAGTGTTTGCCATAACTCCCTTCTTAATGTTGCATCATTGAAAGCATATATCATAGTCACATGAAATGTGTGTCCAGTCCCTCTATATTGTATTTCACAGTGTATAAGCTGTGCTGTTACTCTTATAATATTGACTCCATAAATCATTGGATTCCATAGTAGCCATATCCCCCCCTTTGGATGTTGTGATAAATTTGTGTTGAATGCCCAGCCTTGACATAGGTGAAGAGAGACTTGTTGGGCTTTTGCTCTCTTCACCTTTGTTTCCAGAAGACCAAATACCCCCACCCTAGCATTATGCATGAAAATCTGTATCTCCCTTTGCTTGGCTGGGTTATTTAGTCCTCTGGTATTCCAAAAGCCTATATTATCCATTAGGATGGGGGTTTCCCCCACCCCTACCATGTCCTGGCTCCCTTGCTCCTTGTACTCCTATGGGGATAGAAGAAGTAGGTTCTCCTGAGTTTGCTTCTGTTACCTGCTGCTCCATTAAGCTAGAGAAGGTGCTCCCTAGTTTAAGAGTTGTGTCCTGCATTGTCACTCCTTTGGCTATGTATTTCCCAATCCTGAACCTCTGTTGATTACCTTGCTTTCCCTCAATCTGATTGTTTTGTTTAGTCGCCACTCCTGTTTCATTAGTTTTCTTGGCCTCTGTTTCTTTTTGCTTTCCAGTATTAGTCTCCTTATCCTGTACATTCCCCACCCCCTGTTCATTGTTGTTGCCTTCTGCTTCTCCTTTTCTTCTTTGAGCATTAAATATTTTTTTTAAAAATACCTAAGAAATTTCTCTCTCTAGAATGAGAGCTTCTCTCAGGTCTGCTGATGACGAGAAAATCTAAGCCTAGAGGAGGAGGAAATCAGAACAATCAATCGCTAACAATGGCGAAATTAGGAGTTCCGGACTCAGCAAACACAAGGAAACAATGTAGTATAAACGCAATTCAAGGCATCACACCACTGGACTTAACCATAGCAACATCGGAGAGAACACCACAAAGGAACAGTATCATGCATGCAGAAAAGGAAAATGGATCTACAAGCTCGGGGAGGAAATCCTGGGCTGATTTGGCAGGAGAGGAAATCAGTGAAAAGGAGAGCACAGGTACGCAACTGAATTCAGCTACAAAGTCATGGAGTCGTGTAGTTGGGGAAATTCCGAATACTGAGGGACTAGATCTAAGTAATGGATTAGAAAATCATGAGACTGTGAAGATAACATTGGAAGACATTAAAGAGGAGGTGAATTATTGGGCATCAGTGGTGGTATGTTACATTCTAGGGTCCAATCCTCCACAATCAGTAATGGATGGATATTTTAGGAGAATTTGGGGGAAAATGGGAGTAGATAAAGTTGCATAGACTAGTAGAGGGGTATTCATTGTGCGATTCTATAATATGGAGGACAGGAACAAGGTAATTGAGGATGGAGTCCAAATGTTTGACAGAAAGCCAGTTATAGTTAGAGCATGGACAACAGATATAGAGTTCACCAAAACTCAAATGGAAAAGATACCGGTGTGGGTAAGATTACCTGGGCTGGAAATTAAGTATTGGGGCAAAACTGCGTTAACAAAGATAGCAGGGATGGTTGGCAAACCTCTCCAAGCAGATAATGCAACTTCATAAAGGGAAAGGTTGACATATGCTAGGGTGTTAGTAGAGATTGAGCTGAATAAAAAATATCCTAATTCAGTAATGTTTGAGAATGAACATGGGAGAATAATGGAGCAAGAGGTTGTGTATGAATGGAAGCCTGTACTATGTGAGAAATGTGACAATTATGGACATGAAATGAAGGAATGCAGGAAGTTGCTCAAAGAAGAAAATACTGAAATATTTTATACTAATACTTTTTAGTGAATCAATTATTTCACTAATACTCAAGAGTGTGACTACATTTAAATGAGAACATCTGCCATTCTTGGTGCAACTGCATTCATTCTTCTAAGAGAGGCACTAGTGGCTGAACGTTGTCTGTCATTTTGTCATGGGTGGCTTTCCACCCATGCCCCTTGACCCCTTGGACGCACCCCGTGGCATCCTAGCAAGCCTCCCAACACTTAGCGCCACGGACGGCCCCGTGGTCTTGGCTACGTCAAGTGACAAGCGTGCATGTGCCGCTGCCCCCCACCGATATCCCTCGCAAGCGCCCAGCCGCAGGCAGATACCAACAGTGTCGCGCGCGCAGACCGTGATGCCAAAGACAAGGTTGCTAACAATGGACCTGTTTCAACCTTGTAGAAAACTAAGTCCTTTTCATTGTAAATATAGAGTAGTTTTATTTCATATACTTCGCTTATGTTTCTCTAGCTTAGTTAGTTCTAGTCTTGTAACTTTGGTTTATTTTTTTTAAGCACTATTAGGGGGATCAAGCAATCAAACTTTCTAGCAAGCGAACAATTCTCTGTACTGGTGTCTCTCCTCCTCCGTGTTGCTTTTCTGCAATAGCTTTCATTAATGCAATCAAGCTTTCTTTCATTCTCAATTCTCATTTCTGTTCTCTCAATTTCTCTTGACATTGGTTTTCCCATACGGCACTGACAATCTCGTCTAGCGTACGGAGGGGACCTCAGTTGGCGGATAGTAACTGCACTGACATCAGTTGCTTAGCCTTACGTCGCCCTTCCAAGGAATCTCAGGAAGGCGCCGCGTCACAGTTGGTATCAGAGCCTAGGCTCGACATCGGACGAGGGAACATATTGCCATTACCACCATTTCGGACCATGGTGAATCATGGGAACTGCATTGCGGCCCTTGAAGAGACGGTTGACGTATTACGGCCCATCATGGAAATGATGCCTGAACGAAGAACCAGCCTAGTGCAAAGGTTGGACGACCTGGCCGCAGAATGCTCCAAGCCGAAGTTGACATAGAAAACATCAGTCGCAACTCTGAAGGAGACCGGCAAACGGCAACAACAGAGGTAGCCAAAATTTTGGCAAATTCGAGGGCCTCCAACAGGAGAATTCTGAGGATTTAGCCTACAGGGCACAAGAGGCAGACAGGGTGATTGCCATGCAACAAACTATAGACAACTTGATAGGCCAGCTCAATATTGTCAATGCTGCTTTACAAGGCCTGCTTCGAGGAGGCGGAAACCGAATCGGGGGTGCTGTGAAACTCGCCTCCGCGACACAAAAACTGAAAATTCCTGAGCCAAATCCATACCGTGGAGCTCGGAACGCCAAGAAGTGGAAAACTTTATCTTTGACATCAAACAGTACTTCGATGCCGTGAGGGGCCTAGAAGAAGCTAAGAAGGTACCAACTGCTGCCATGTATCTTCAGGGTGATGCTAAACTTTGGTGGGGGGTGTTGTACGAAGCCATCAAGGCCGGTGAAGATGCTCTCCAGACATGGGCAGAATTGAAGGCAACCATACGCCTACAGTTCTTCCCCGAAAATGTTGAATACAATGCAAGGAGAAAGCTACAGGAGCTCCGCCAGACCAAATTAGTACGAGATTACGTGTAGGAATTCTCCGCGCTCATGCTGAACATACGTGACATGGGGACAAAGACAAACTCTTCACCTTCTTGGGTAGATACCCTACCCAAGACGATCCAAGCAACTGAATGCCTTGGGGACTATCAAGTGGAAGCTCCGAAGAATAGGTCTCAACCGCCTGCCCGAGCGGGATACAAAGGGGGCCAGCCCAGCAATGGTGGCCCTAGCAGAAGTGGGGGAGATCGGAGTGCAACCAAATCTAAGGCTCCCTCCTCAGGCAGCAATAGTGTTGCGTCAAACAACAATGATCGGGGGAGATAGCCCCTTCAGGATGTCGTCATTGCGGCGGACCACATTGGAATTATGATGACCCGATAGGTCATCTCATGTTTTAGAACTAAATTCTGTGTTTCGAAGCCTCAAATATCTTATTATAGCCTTCCCAGATTTGCGTGAGCGGTCCGGGTGTTTTATATGTTAATAACTGATAAAAACAAGAATTTTTGCCTTGAAAGTTAAATTGAGTTGACTTTGGTCAACGTTTTGAGCAAACGGACCCGGACCCGTGTTTCGACGGTCCCGGTGGGTCCGTATCATAATTTGGGATCTGCGCATATGCCTGGAATTGAATTCCGAGGTCCCTAGCTCGAGATATGAATTGATGTTGAAAATTGAAAGTCTGAAAGTCTAATGGTTTTAAGAATTGATTGATGTTTGGTCTTGTTGATACTGGGTCCGTATTTTGGTTCCGGAGCCCGCTACAGCTCCATTATAATTTTTATGACTTGTCTATGAAATTTGGTGAGAAACAAACATGATAGATATCATCTGCAAAAAGTACTGCAAAAAACTCACAAGAACCAGAGGTCCTGCTAATTCTAGTTGTTTCTTTAGCTCTTCAATAGCCTCAGCTATATCACAACACCATTTGTCATGATCTTCAGGATTTCGTGAACCCTTTTCAATGTTGGAAAGAAGAGGAAATTCAAGAAGAAATTCAGAGTTTCTTTCCCTATCATGGTTTTTATTTTATCAACGGAAAATGGAAAGAACAGAGATAACAATCAAAGTAAAGAAGAGAACCAAACACAATATGGAGCTAGGAAAGGCAACCGGTGCGGGGCGGGTTCTGTTTTAACCCGCAAAATGGCAACCAACCCCGAATAAGACTTTTACCCACGTCCACCCGTCCCCACGCCCGCGTCCACCTGCCCCGCACCACACCCGTGCCCACCCGCCCTACTGTTTAACCCAAAAATAGATTTCTTGGTCAAAGTCAATATCAAGAAGAAATCGGGTTACTAATAACCAAGATTTTCGTCACTTTCCCAATAATTTAAAGATTAATACAAATAATGGAAATAACGGACAAGGAAAGAAATATTGGTAATCACTCCCAGAATTGCGGTTAGAACCTTATGAATAAAGTAAAGAATGATTGCATATATTCTTGATGTTTTATACTTCAATACCATACAAGAGGTGGGGTGATTTGTGTGGTACCCAATTTTTCGCTTAACTTGATTATAGAAGGACCTGGTTCTTCTATGTGTTCCAACTACCACTGTTGCGGAATAATAAGTACAGGAATTAAAGAACACAAAGATTTTACGTGGAAAACACCTGGCTCAAAAGGTGAAAAAATCACGACCTACTTTCCAGTAGGATTTTCCCAAACTCTCCACTAAAATCACTGAGCCAAAAACTGCATTTACAAAAACTCTTTTGTAAACCTAGGATTAACTCTAATCCCGTTGTAGCACACAGCCTCAACTGTTGAGACAACTTCAAGTTTACTCTAACTTGAAAACTCTGAGTACCTAATACAGTTGCTTCTAGATAAGCTGAAAGGTACAATATGAAAACTACCTACTACAATTGAACTAGAATAAAAGACAGACACTTGGAACTGGTTCTTCTATCTGGTTCAAGTAGCTTCAGGTTTGCACGCTTGAATCACACACAAATTGCTTGCAAAATTGCCTTGCTATTTTGCTCTCAATTTACGTTTAACTTCTGCTTATGTGTGTTATCTGTAAAAAAGAACAACACTAATATTTATGGAGTTAGTAATTAGAGAACTAGAATTCTGATGCTACTCTTCCATGGTGGAACAGTTCTAGTTGAACTCTTCCTCTAACTCTAT
Organism: Nicotiana attenuata; assembly: GCF_001879085.1. NCBI lineage: Eukaryota > Viridiplantae > Streptophyta > Magnoliopsida > Solanales > Solanaceae > Nicotiana > Nicotiana attenuata. The sequence goes on from NW_017670863.1 coordinate 49,791, forward strand.
CCTTCTCTTAAGCAGTGTTCTCTTTGTGTAAGGAGTCTTTCTCCTTATCCAATATGCAACCTTTTCGATCATGATCATGAGATATCACTTCTGGTAAGTTAGGTTTATCTCCTTCACATGCATCTCACATGCTTGAGTTGATCATGTCTATGCCTCACAAGGATGGACCTGGTCCATGTCTGAGTTCCTTTGTCAGTCTTCAAAACTTACCTTTACTTGGGCCAACAAATTCCCCCTTTTTGATGATGACAAACTCTGTGCTTTCCACTCACTTAGGCCCTGTTAGAACTCATCTTATTCATCAATGCAAAGTTAGAAAAATTTTACTTATCATCAAGGACCAGGTTCACTAGGTTATAAACATCACTTATTCAGAATATAAAACACACTATCTCTTCCTCCTTTTGGCATCATTGAAAAGTTGCATAAACATAGTGTGATTCCCAGAATTTTAACAATTACTTATGGCCACTGGGGAAACTGCAAGTGCAATCATGGATTAATCATCAATAATCAACCAAACATATTCAAACTATCAAGGAAATATAAACAGTCAACAAGAGCAAAAATAGTAAACTTCATTGATAGGGAATATGATTCTACCACAATCCACAAAAGGAAACAAAAATAGTCAAAACATGAGCAAAACAAGAAAAATCCCTAATCTGGGTCACTAAAAGGTCTAGACAAGGTTCAGGAAATGAAGGCTAAAGATCTTAAGGCTTGGAAGAGCTGGAGGGTTGGGTTTTGGCTTGGAGAAGATGCATCATATTTTGAAGAATGCCATCATTCTTCTCCATTTCCTTTGTGAGCTCAGTTCTGAGTGCATCTCTCTCAGATTCCACCTTTGCTAAACGAGCCTTCAGCCTAGCTATCTCAGCATCCTTTGCCCCACTCTCCTGCACTAGAGCTCTGACCTTGCTATTGATAGGTGTCTTTTTAGATGAACCAGGTTCATTGGGAATGGCATTGACCTCATAGTCACAAGCAATCAAAGTGTTGATTCCAAAATGGTCTTTGCTTGTGGCCATCTCCCACTTCTTCAGTGGCACCTTGCAACGATCCAGAACAGTAGTCAGAATAACCCATAAGGGGTGGCATGGGCCTTGGAGCCATTGATAACCCTGTCCAGTAGCTTAATAATAAATGCAGGCCAGTTGATCTGCCTGCCACTTTCAAGACACTCCATCAACACCAAGTCCATATAGTTAGCAATGTGTCTTCTTTCCTGCCTAGGCAGCAGACACTTGTTGACAAATTCAAATAGGACCTTGTGGCAGGGCTTCATTTCACTTTTATACACGACCTTGGCTTCATTCACATCTGGGACATCACAAAACCTTCTAGTGATGGCAAGGGCAGTAGGAAGGGAGTCCAGACTTGGCCATTTTTGCCTAGTGTAGTCATCATACCCTTCAGAAGGGATGTCAAGGATCTCACCCAGCTCCTTTGCATTAAATGTCACTTGAACTCTTTTCACTTGACTGGTAACTCTGCCATCCTTGACCTCTGCATTTGCCATGAACTCAATGATCTCAGTCCTGGCCAGCCTACCATCCAATTGAAGGACCATGTCCTTCCAACCCTGAGCAGCAAGAGCATCAACTAATCGAACCATCCCTGGTTCCTCCAATCCTTCAGAAGTCTACCCTTCAAAATGTTTCTTTTGCCAAATTTGGCCAGTTTATCTTGTTCAGCATCAGATTCACTCTCTTCTTCGCCACTCCATTCCTCCTCCTCAGTAATTCTAACTTGCTTGGTTTTCACAGCAGACCTTGTCCTCTTGGCCAATGAAGGTTCAGCAGCCTTAGACACAGATGAAGACTTCTTGGAAGAAGTCTTGGTCTTTTTGGGCATGGGGGTCTGAACCTCTACAGTTGTGTATTCTTCCTGATGGACCTGTTCCATCTCATCCACATCAACAGCCTCAGCAGGCTTTGCAACTTTAGCTTTTCCTTTATCCAACCTCTTATTCTTGCTTTCTGCCATAGCCTTTTGTAACTCACTCTCACTCTGCTTCACCATACTTCTTGTGGCCCTTCCTTTTGGTAGGGGAATCTCAGCAGTTGTTGGAGAAGTAGCCTTTCTTTTATTAGTATTCTTTGCAGTGGTGGGAACCTTTGGTGTTGGGGTTTTCCTTTTCTTGGGGTTTTAACTAGCACCTACTTTCTTTAGAAGGTCTGCTAGGGTCTCCTCAATAGATGAACCGGGTTCATCTGTATGTGAAATTAGATTAACCAGCCCTTCAGTAGCCTCCCCTGATCCATTTCCCCTTGTTTTCTTGCTACTTTCTTCTACAACTTCATCCTCAGCCCCATAGATAGCGGGTCTAACCATTTCTGAGGTGGGTGAAGAATCAGCCACTTGTATCCCTCTTCCCTTCACATCACTACTCACACCCTCACTCTCCTTTTCTTTTTCACTTTTATTTTTACCTCCTCTCCTTCTTGACTCAGGTGTTTCCACATTCATAACAGACCCAACCAGAACAACCTATTATCCAAATTTTCAACCAAAACGGAGCGTACCTCAGAAGGGGGATTTTGAACCTTCTCAGAATCAGAAGACCCAGTTCCTTCCCCCTCACTCGCAGATTTGAAGGAATCATCTGAGTTTTCAGAGTCTTGGGCTTGGCTAGCCTTCAATTGTGCATTCAGTTTCTTTGAAAGAGCATCTGTAGCCACAGTTTTGCGAGCAAGCATCTTTACTCGCCTTCTCCTAGGTTGGGGGTAGTGCTGGGTTGAGGATGTGTGGAAGAATCAGAGGGGGTAGGTTGTGGAGGAGTACCTGGGTTATCTTGAGGGTTAGACATCTTGCTAATTTTGAAAGAGGATTTTTGAGTTGGGGTTTTGGAAGAGAGAAGAATAGAGAGCAGAAGAAATTCGACGGTTTTAGAATTATGAGAGTGGCAGTGATGGTGATGATGGTTTTTTAAAGAGAGAGGATTAATTAATGACTAACGGTAGCTTTTTGCAGTCAATTAGAAGTCCAGTCAACCTGAATTTTCAGGTTGAATGTGCCGTTAAGCTTCCCTAGATTTTAGGCATTTTGTGCGGTGAGAATTCTAGTAGAGACAGAACTGGTTCAAATTTAAAAGGATAGGTTTTCTGAGGTTTTTGATCATAGGTAGGACTCTGCTCATGAATTAAATATTAATATTTTTAATTATGCAGAGTGTGGAAAAAATACCTTGTTATTCAGATGAACCAGTACTGATGAACCGGGTTCTTCACTAAGAATCCTCTTGATCATGCCTCAATTTACCAAAATAGAGAAATTTGTTAGAGATCAGTGAGTCATATCAACACATGGAACAGGAGTATACTATTTACAGTATGAAGCTGAGCAAAAATTAATCTAGATATTTACACAAGTTCCAAATTTCCTAACCAAATTTTTTTTGTGCATTCTGAACTGGTTTCATTAGGTGATCTTAATAGGAGTGGCAAACGGGCGGGTCGGGTCGGATATGGTTCGGCTTGAAAACGGGTAATAAAAAAACGGATCAATTATCCGACCCAACCCATATTTAATACGGATAAAAAACGGGTTAACCGGCGGATAATATGGGTTACCCATATTATCCATGGCTTCTTGTATATGATCACTTTTGGGAGAATTCTTAGTCTCTCTAACTTGAGAAACCCCTAATTTGAGGCTTTACAAATGTAAAAGTTAGACCCATTGGTTATCCATTGGTTACTCATTGGTTATCCATTTTCTAAATGGATAATATGGTTCTTATCCATATTTGACCCGTTTTTAAAAAGTTCATTATCCAACCCATTTTTAGTGGATAATATGGGTGGTTAACTGTTTTCTTTGAACCATTTTGCCACCCCTAGATCTTAATCATCCCTAGTTCTAACCTGTTCCTTTCAAAGCTTTCTCTACTCGGTGCTTTTGTAAAAATGTCAGCAATCTGCTTATCAGTAGCACAAAATTCTATAGTGATCAATCCTTTCTCATAGTTGTCCCTTAAGAAATGATGTCTAACATCTATGTGCTTAGTTCTCTTATGATGAACTAGGTTCTTAGTCATACTAATAGCACTAGTGTTATCACAAAAATAGGGATGCAACCAACTTCAATACCGAAATCTATCAACTGCTGTTTGATCCACAACAATTGAGCACAACAAGAGGCAGCAGCAACATACTCAGCTTCAGCAGTAGATAAGGCCACTGAGTTTTGCTTTTTAGTGTCCCATGATACCAGACATGAACCAAGAAAGTGAGCCATACCTGAGGTTCTCTTCCTGTCCACAAGGAAACCTGCATAGTCAGCATCAGCATATCCTACTAAGTTAAAGTTGCTACCTTTTGGACACCAATGGCAAAGGTCAGTAGTACCTTTCAAGTATCTCAATATCCTCTTGACAGCAGTCAAGTGGGATTCCTTAGGATTTGCTTGAAATCGAGCACAAAGCCCTATATTGAAGACAATGTCAGGTCTGCTAGCAGTAAGATACAAAAGTGAACCAATTATACCCCTATACAACTTCTGATCAACAGATGAACCAGGTTCATCTATATCTAATTTAGTAGCTGTTGCAATAGGAGTGTCTATTTCCTTTGATTCGTCTATTTTAAACTTCTTAATCAGCTCTTTTGCATATTTCTGCTGATGGATCATGGTTCCATTTGAGTTTTGTTTGATCTGTAAGCCTAAGAAGAAGTTAAGCTCACCCATCATACTCATTTCAAATTCACTCCCCATTAATTTAGCAAATTCCTTACTAAGTTTTTCGGTGGTTGCCCCAAAAATTATGTCATCAACATATATTTGTACCACTAGTAGATCCTTACCTTTTTCTCTCAAAAATAGAGTACTATCAATCTTACCTCTCTTGTAGTCATGTTCAAGCAGGAATTTGGATAGTCGTTCATATCATGCTCTAGGGGCCTGCTTGAGTCCATAGAGTGCCTTGTCCAGTTTATATACATGATCTGGACACTCCTTGCTTTTAAACCCTGGAGGTTGTTTGACAAATACTTCTTCCTTTAAGTAGCCATTTAGGAAAGCACTTTTCACATCCATCTGGTGAAGAGTAAATTCCATGTGTGCTGCAAAAGCTATGAGGAGTCTTATTGCTTCCAATCTTGCAACTGGAGCAAAGGTCTCATCATAGTCTATGCCCTCCTCTTGGCTATAACCTTGAACCACCAACCTTGCCTTGTTCCTTGTAACAGTTCCATCTTCATCAAGTTTGTTTCTGAAGACCCATTTAGTGCTAAATTTACTGATCTGTCCTTGGGTCTTGTAATCAGATGCCAAACTGACTCCTTTCAACTGATTGAGTTCATCTTTGCATTGCATTTACCCAGTCTGCATCCTGCAAAGCCTCAGCAACATTTTTAGGTTCAATAAGAGAAAAAGCATCAAAAGCACACAGATTCTTTAATTGAGATCTAGTCTTAATTCTAGAGGTTGGATCAGTAATTATGTTCTCAATGGGATGAGAACTTTGATACTTGTAAGGTTTCACAACCAACTGGTTTCTGCTTGATGTTTCTCCCATGTTCTGTTGATGAGGAGCAAGCTCATGGATAGGTTCCATTTGGGAATTAGATTCAGTTCTTCTTTGTTCAGTTCCCGCCGTCAGGTTGCCCTGGATGGAAGAACCTGTTCCTTCTTCTGGTGCAGCTTCAGCTTGGGCTGTGACTTCACTTAATTCTTTTACCAAGCCCAATAGCTTCATCTTCAAATGTTCCTGTGTCTCTCAAAAGAATGTTAGTTTCATAAAAAACTACATGTACACTTTCTTCTACACACATAGTTGTTTTGTTGTACACTTTATAAGCTTTGCTATGTGAAGAATACTCCCTCATCACTTCTGGGATTAAACTTACCTAGGGAGTCCTTTCCATTATTGTGCACAAAGCACTTGCATCCAAATGCCCTAAGATGGGATATATTTGATTTTCTCCCTTTAAGTAATTCATAGGGAGTCTTCTCTACAAGATGTCTAGTCATGCACCTATTAATGATGTAACATGCAATGTTTACAGCTTCTGCCCAGAAGCTATGGGGCAGTTTACTAGAAAGAAGCATAGTCCTAGCCATATCTTCAAGAGTCCTATTCTTTCTTTCAACTACTCCATTTTATTGTGGAGTCCTAGGGGTAGAAAAATTATGATTTATGCCATGCTCATCACAAAATTCAGCAAACTTAGCATTTTCAAATTCAGTTCCATGATCAGACCTAATTGATGCAAGTTCATTACCTAGTTGTTTCTGAGTTTTTTTAACAAAGGCAGTAAACATGTCAAATGCTTCATCTTTAGATGTTAAAAACAATGTCCAAGTAAACCTAAAGTAGTCATCAACAAGCACCATCACATATTTTTTACCACCTCTGCTAAATGTTCTCATTGGACCACAGAGATCCATATGAACCAGTTCCATCGACCTGGTCGTACTTACCACTTTCTTGCTCTTAAAAGAGGATCTTACCTGCTTCCCATTGCACAAGCCTCACAAATTTTGTCTTCCTTAAACTTGATGTTAGGTAACCCTATCACCAAGTCCTTGGAGACTAATTTGTTGAGTTGACTTAGACTTGTATGTCCAAGTCTTTTGTGCCAAAGGAGGGGATCATTGTCCAACACACTTAAGCAAGTGAGTTCATTTTCTGAAAGAGTGGACAGATCTACAATGTATATATTGTTTACTCTTTTTCCCTGCAAAACAATCTTGTCAGTGGTAAGATTTATCAAAAAACATTTGGTAGAGGTGAATGCTACCAAGTTACCTCTGTCACACAGTTATGATACACTGATTAGGCTATATTTCAAGCCATCTATCAAGTAGACATTCTCAATGGAATGTGAGTCTGTCTTACCTACCTTTCCAACCCCAATGGTCTCACCTTTCTTACCATTTTCAAAGGAGACATACCTCCCTTTAAGTTCTCAAGTGAAAGGAATTGGTTCTTGCTTCCAGTCATATGCTTTGAGCAGCCACTATCCATGTACCATATTCGGATGCTCCCCTTCACTTGGACCTGCAAAACAAAATCAGGAGTTAGTCTTACTTTCTATAGGAAAAAGGGTGAATTAAATTCCTTTTAGCCCATCCTGGCAGCCTATTTTTCCCTTGAACAAAGGTTTTGTTCTTTTGACTGGACTTTTCTTTGCATTACATTCACTTTTGAAGTGACCAGTCTTACCATAGTGTGTGCAGATTTTGTTCTCAGGAAGTGTGATGTACTTGCTTTTGGGATCCCACTTAGGTGCAGGGGTCCCATAGCCAAGTCATCTCTTATTGCTACTGTGATGTTCTTGTAGCCAGGATAGTGCATCAGAGGACTTATTCCATTTGCAAGTTCTGTCTAGTTCATGCTTCACCTTGCCTTGATCTTCTTTTAGAACTCTTATCTGCTCATCTCTTTTTATACAACTCATCCTTTATTTTTCCTAAATTTTCTTCTAAGGTGAGATGTGTGTGATCAGCTTTCTTTTTACCTGTTCCTAATTTCAGTTTTAAATTTTCAGATCTAAGCTCTAGCACAGTGGTGTCAAGTTCAAGAACCTGGTTCTTCAACTCAGTATTTTTACTATCACTTTCACTAGCCCTGAGTTCCAGATTTTTGCACTTAGCTTTCAGGATTACACATTCCCTAGACAGCTGTTCCTTCTCATTGTTTATGACCTCAGACTCATCAATGAGATCTAGCAGTAACTCAGATAGCTTTTCTTTAGACAAAAATTTAATCTTGTCTTTGAGATGAATCGCACTTACCTCTTGTTCATCATATGATTCTCCAATGGCCATAAGTGCTTGTTCATCTCCAGCTTCATCTTCTGAATCCTCATCTGAGCTTTCTCCCCTAGCAGCAACCATAGCCTTTGTTGATCCTTTGTTCTTCTTGGGATGAACCTGTTCCTTCTTCCTGTTTTTTCGTTCAGCCCTTTCTTTCTTCCATTCAATTTTCCACTGAGGACAGTTCTTGATCATGTGGTCAGTCTTACCACATTTGTAGCAGCCCTCGTTGGTCAGCCTTTCCTCTCATTAGATACTTCTTGAAATCCCTCGTGATCATAGCCATTTCATCATCCTCTAGATCTGCACCTTCAGCTATTCTGAGGGCCAAGCTCCTTTCCTTCTTGGGTGCATCCATTTTCATGGTTTGCCTTCTAAGTTCATAGGCAGTGAGATTTCCAATTAGCTCATCCAACTTGAGAGTGGCAATGTTCTTTGATTCCTGAATAGCAGTGTTTTTGCTTTCCCAAGTCACTGGCAAAACCCTTGTCAAGATTTTCTCAACCTTGTCTTCTTCAAGGATAATCCTTCCAAGAGACTTAAGTTCATTTGTTAGTGTTGTGAACCTTGTATACATCTCTTGGATGGTTTCTCCTTCCTTTATGGTGAAATTCTCATATTAAGAATACAGCAGTGTTCCTCTTGATCTCTTTAATTGAGGAGTTCCTTCATGAGACAATTGTAAAGTGTCCCAAATTTCCTTAGCAGTAGTACAGCTTTGAATTCTATTGTATTCGTCTGGACCAAGTCCACACACTAGCCATTTCTTGGCCTTAGCATTCTTTTCCCACTTCTTCAAGTCCTCAGCAGTGCAGTCAGCTCTAGTCTTTGGCACATCCATTCCTTCAGCATTCTTCTTTGTAGTGACCAAGGGACCATCAGTAACAATGTTCCAGAGTTCATAGTCCTCTCCTATGATGTGATCTCTCATCCTGTTTTTCCACCAGGAATAGTACTGGCCATTAAAGAGTGGAGACCTAGCAGTGGATTGTCCTTTCCAGTTTCCAGGTGGTGCACTCATCTTGATCTGTTCCTAAGGTCTTAGCCTCTTCAAGGATAACCCGCTCTGATACCAATTGATGTTTTATACTTCAATACCACACAAGAGGGGGAGGGGGGTGATTTGTGTGGTACCTAATTTTTCGCTTAACTTGATTATAGAAGGACCTGGTTCTTGTATGTGTTCCAACTACCACTGTTGCGGAATAATAAGTACAGAAATTAAAGAACACAAAGATTTTACGTGGAAAACACCTGGCTTAAAAGGTGAAAAAACCACAACCTACTTTCCAGTAGGATTTTCCCAAACTCTCCACTAAAATCACTGAGCCAAAAACTGCATTTACAAAAACTCTTTTGTAAACCTAGGATTAACTCTAATCTCGTTGTAGCACACAGCCTCAACTGTTGTGACAGCTTCAAGTTAACTCTAACTTGAAAACTCTGAGTACCTAATACAGTTGCTTCTAGATAAGTTGAAAGGTACAATATGAAAACCACCTACTACAATTGAACTAGAGTAAAAGACAGACACTTGGAACTGGTTCTTCTATCTGGTTCAAGTAGCTTCAAGTTTGCACGCTTGAATCACACACAAATTGCTTGCAAAATTGCCTTGCTATTTTGCTCTCAATTTACGTTTAACTTCTGCTTATGTGCGTTACATGTAAAAAAGAGCAACACTAATATTTATGGAGTTAGTAATTAGAGATTAACTAGAATTCTGATGCTACTCTTCCATGGTGGAAGAGTTCTAGTTGAACTCATCCTCTAACTCTATCCTTCTCTTAAGCAGTGTTCTCTTTGTGTAAGGAGTCTTTCTCCTTATCCAATATGTAACCTTTTCGATCATGATCAGGAGATATCACTTCTGGTAAGTTAGATTTATCTCCTTCACGTGCATCTCACATGCTTGAGTTGATCATATCTGTGCCTCACAAGGATGGACCTGGTCCACGTCTGAATTCCTTTGTCAGTCTTCAAAACTCACCTTTACTTGGGCCAACAATTCTTAATAAAAATCAGATGCAATTACAAATGAGGACTAAGTCCTTATATAGGAGTACACAATTATAACGGTTTTCATACTTAATTCGGCTTGTTAATGGCATTAATTGCCTTGATTACCCGTTTCAATATATAATTGTAACAGAAGCATTTATGACTAGAATTTTCCGTAACAACGATTAATGTCGATTTCCCTTCCTTATTCATGACAAATACGTGCACCTCATACTTTAATGGTTTTTATACATTCCGCTCCTATTTCTTCTTTCCCTTCTGTCAGAGCTGGTTCCTTTCCTAGAGAAATCCCGGGGTGTTCCTCCTGTGCCTTCTTGAATTCTTTAACTCAACGCCACCTGGCACCTTATTGATGGTCTACGTATCATGCCTTGTCACCTTAATGATAGTCCACGTATCATGCATTTTTCCACCAATACACCCGCCTCGCTTAAGATTTTTTTTTTTGTTAGTTTTATTTCTTTTTAATCCTTTAGCTGGAGTTTTCATTTTGGTAAGAATTTAAGGTTGTTCTGGAATTGTCGATGTGATGTTTCTCATTTCACAATGGTATACACTATAAAATCTTTTAAACTAACACAGTCTTAGTTTGTAATCGGACCAAAAACCATAAAAAAAAACTGACCAGAAAAATGCGTCTATTTTGGTTCCATTTAGTTAAATCTAAACCAGTAAGATGACAATCCTTGATCACGATAAGAATTCAGAAATTAATTACTATGAATTAATTAAGGACGTAAAAGTAATTTCTTTTGGATTCAAAAATAGAATAATACTAATAGATTATATCACATTGATTTTCATAGGTGAATTCAGTTATAACAAATAACAAGCCTTGTAGGAAATGCTAGATTCGGCAATACAATCTAATTAAAAGCTTTTTATTAAATTACGAGGATAGCTTGATAGCTTCAGTCTTCATAAGATAAGAGAACCGAGAGAAGAAGATGAAAGCCGAAGAAAATTATCATAGGCGGGAAAGTTGTAATTTTAATTAACGCACCCCCATAAAATTAAAAAAAAAAGTTTTTTTGCCCCGCCTTGTCCCCACCCGTTTATGTCTAAACCCGCCCCACATATGTTAAACCCGCCCCTCCTCTAAAAGTGGCGATCTTGCAATCGTTGTCAATCTTATGTAATGCATAAATTCAACAACCATAAAAAAAATATAAATGTCACCAGCTACTCGGTTCTAACAAAAGGTTTTGATGATTTGGTCCAAGGTTAAACGCATAGACTTTGAGTATATTTGTAGATGATGAATGTGATTCATGCTAATATTTTAGTATGCTTCAATATTCTTTCCATCTGTGACTCAGTCTTCTGGTTCTGGTGTGCTGGCAATTCACGACTATCATACGTTGAGACATAAACCTGTAACACACGTTAATGAGCTAGATATGTCTGCATTCTATTTACAGTGTATGCTTAGGCTATTTCAATAGTTGACTCTAATTTTAGCTAAATACCGTTACTGCACGTATTCTTGGTTTACCTGATAGTAGATACTTTAATTTCACCTTTTTTTTCGTATCTATATCTACATAATGTTCTCTGTTTTCTCGGTTGATAAGGAACCTCGGATGCGCAGAAGGACGTGGCTTAGTGGTCAATAAAATGATTGAGAATTATGAGGTGGTTCAAATCTCGGGGATAAAAACACTAAGTGAAAGCCTGGGAAGACGGAGTTATCCGATACATGTGCTGATACCCTGAAAGTAGTTGAGGTTAGGCTCAAAACCCGTATGCCACAATTAATAAAAGAAAAAGAAATAGAGCCTTGGATTTAGAAAGAGTATAGAGTATATTCTTAAATTTCCAGGGCGGAGCCTCGGGATAGAACAAGGAAGGAAGGAGGATGACTTTTGGTAATTGGTATGAAGAAACCTTGTATCGAAGTGGTGAATGTTATTTTGGAAAAAATAGAAACTTAAAATTAGGAAAAACTGAAAATGCATTAAATTATACAATTTAAAAACAGATGAACAACATAAGAAGATTAATTTAAGTATTTGTATATAATTATGTATATATGTGTACACATAATTGTATATATACTAAGTCACCTAATTTGAAGTTATAAACTACTTTTTTATTAGTCGAACACCCCCTCCCCATTGGAACATCATTAGACTTTGTAGGTGTTTGGACAATATTTGTTTGAAACTCAGAAAGAAAAAGTTGAGCAGTGAACTTCACTTTGAGAACATTGTTATTACACTGTATTTGTAAAATAAATTATGGAAATATAAATGAATATAAACAGTAATGAATATAAACAGAAATGACATAAACCAATTCGAGCCCACTGAATTCACAGTGTTTCCTTAAGGAATTTAATCCCCTCCTAGTACCCAAGGTTATGGATTATTTCCTCCCAGGATAGAACGAATTACACACTGGTGTAGTGGTACTTCAAACCCCAGTGTTTCAGCGAACACAAAGTTCGGTAGCAAATCACACTTACTTTTTGCTTTGTTTTGATGCTAAGAGAAAAACGGATTGGATTTAATATTAATATTTAATATTAATATTTTGTTATTAAAACAAATATTTAATAACATTTCTGTTAATATTTTACTATTAACAAATAAATTTGGTCCAAAAAGTTAATCAATCAATCGATTATTTTGACCAAATTCAAATTCAAATCCAAATCCAAATCCGAATCCGAAGCCGAAGCCGAAGCCGAAGCCGAAGCCGAAGCCGAGCCGAGCGAGCGACGACGACGACGGCGCGAGGCTTGCCTTCTTCTCAACTCTTTAAGAGCTAGAAGAAGAGCAATTGCTTATATACCCATAAAAAACCTCTTCCTCTTCCAATATGGGACAATGCCCATTTGCCAAGGGGGGAACTTAAAATTTCACTCAAAAATTTTATTTCCCTCCATTTCCCATTCACCCTCTTTTAAGTATTTAATATATTAATTAAACACATCCAAAACCCAACAATCCCCCACATGAATGGGGAATGGCTACATCACGGAAGTATGCATGAAAAACTGTGTGATTCGCAAGTAAGGATTAATTGCATCTGGATAAGTAGGTTTCCCTTTGAACTTTCCGTAGTGAACTTATGTCGGATATACTCGATCAATCGGTAGATTTGATATCTTTGAACCGTCGAACTTTAGTGTATACCTAGACAACCACAAGTCACACAACCAACCCTTAACCGTCTTTGGTTCTCATTGTTGTGTTCTTTTCAGCCATGAACACCGCCTGGTTTCATAAGTGCGTAGAGAACTGGCCTTACAATGTTCTCCTTGAAGCGACTAACACTTCACACTTACATAGATGATTTCTAAATGTGTCATCCCGTAGATACACTATTTTCTATACCCCGTATCAAATTTAGAAATCATTAAAAAGCCTTAATGCTTTATCCTTGGTACTGAACATTGACTCATCACGAGAATGGACCAAAAGTTTAGTTGACAATGTTGAACCGTAATAAATGACTTTGTTTGATCTCCTTGAACCTAGATCTTGGGATCTCCAGTCTTCTAGGTAGAGTTACCGCCACTATGACTTCTTCTCGGCCACAGTCCCATTCCCCTTGATGACTTCTCAACTACCTCTCTAGTTAGGCCTTTTGTAAGTAGATCCGACACATTATCACTTGACTTTACATAGTCAATCGTGATAATTCCTCTAGAGAGTAATTGTCTAACGGTTTTATGTCTTTGTCGTATATGACGAGATTTACCGTTATACATAACGCTCCCAGCCCTTCCAATTGTCGTTTGACTATCACAATGTATGCATATTGGTGCCAACGGTTTGGGCCAAAATGGATTATCTTCCAAGAAATTCTGGAGCCATTCAGCTTCTTCACCGGCTTTATCCAAGGCTATGAACTCAGCCTCCATTGTAGAGCGGGCAATACAAGTTTGTTTGGACAACTTCCAAGATACCACTCCTCCACCAATAGTGAATACATATCCACTTGTGGACTTGGAATCAGTTGATCCGGTGATCCAATTTGCTTCACAGTATCTCTCAATGACCGCAGGATATTTACTGTAGTGCAAAGCAAAGTCCTGGGTATGTATTAAATACCCCAAAACTCGTTTCATGGCTATCCAATGAGATTGACCTGGATTGCTCGTATATCAACTCAATTTACTTATAGCACAAGCTATATCAGGTCGTGTACAATTCATGATGTACATTAAGCAACCCAACACACGAGCATAATCCAATTGTGATATGCTTTGGCCTTTGTTCTTTGCTAATGCAAGATTCACGTCAATTGGAGTCTTTGCAACTTGAAAGCCCAAGTGCTTGAATTTTTCAAGTAATGTCTTAATATAATGAGATTGTGACAACGACGGACCTTGAGAAGTCTTATGGATCTTAATTCCATGAATTAAATCAGCAACTTCCAAGTCTTTCATATCAAACTTGCTAGTTAGCATACGGTTAGTAGCATTTATGTTGGCAATGTCATTACTCATTATGAGCATATCATCCACATATAAGCAAACAATGACTATGTGAGTTGGAACATTTTTAATGTACACACATTTATCACATTCATTTATCTTAAATCCATTTGACAACATTGTTTGGTCAAATTTAGCATGCCATTGTTTGGGTGCTTGTTTTAATCCGTAAAGGGACTTAACAAGTCTACAGACCTTCTTTTCTTTCCCTGGAACTACAAACCCTTCAGGTTGTTCCATGTAAATTTCTTCCTCCAACTCTCCATTTAAGAAGGTCGTCTTAACATCCATTTGATGAATTTCAAGACCATAAACTGCAGCTAACGCTACTAACGTTCGTATGGATGTAATTCTTGTAACTGGAGAGTATGTATCAAAGTAGTCAAGACCTTCTCGTTGTCTATACCCTTTGACCACAAGTCTTGCCTTATACTTGTCAATAGTGCCATCATCTTTATTTTCCTCTTAAAGATCCATTTAGAACCCAACGGTTTATTTCCAGGAGGAAGATCAACCAATTCCCATGTATGGTTGTTTAGTATGGATTCTATTTCACTATTGACCGCCTCTTTCCATAACAATGATTCCGAAGAAGACATAGCTTCTTTAAATGTTTGAGGCTCATTTTCCAATAAGAAAGTCACAAAATCTGGTCCAAATGAAGTAGACGTTCTTTGACGTTTACTACGTCTTGGATCCTCTTGGTTAAGTGTACTTTCTTTTGTTTCTTCCCGAGGTCGTTTAGATCCTTCACCAATCGACTCACATTCCTTTTTATACGGATATATATTTTCAAAGAACTCAGCATTATCTGATTCTATAACCGTATTATTATGAATGTCGGGATTTTCTGATTTATGAACCAGAAATCGATATGCTTTACTACTAGTTGCATATCCTATGAAAACACAATCAACGGTTTTCGGTCCTATTTTTACCCTTTTGGGTTTAGGAACTTGCACTTTTGCCAAACACCCCCACACTTTAAAATAATTCAAGTTGGGCTTCCTTCCTTTCCATTTTTCATATGGAATGGATTGTGTTTTGCTATGGGGTACTCGATTTAGTATTCGGCTAGCCGTAAGAATGGCTTCCCCCCACAAGTTCTGTGGCAAACCAGAACTTATCAATAATGCGTTCATCATCTCCTTTAATGAACGATTCTTTCTTTCTGCAATCCCATTGGATTGGGGCGTGTAAGGGGCCGTTGTTTGATGAATAATTCCATATTCTAAACATATTTGTTCAAAAGGAGATTCATATTCACCACCCCTATCACTTCTTATCATTTTGATTTTCTTATTAAGTTGCGTTTCAACTTCATTTTTGTATTGCTTGAATGCGTCTATTGCTTCATCTTTACTATTAAGTAAGTAAACATAGCAATATCGAGTACTATCGTCAATAAAAGTTATGAAATACTTTTTTCCACCGCGAGATGGTATTGACTTCATGTCACAAATATCTCTGTGAATTAAGTCTAAAGGATTTGAATTCCTTTCAACCGACTTATAAGGATGTTTAACATACTTAGATTCCACACATACTTGACATTTTGATTTGTCACATTCAAACTTGGGCAATACTTCCAAATTAATCATTTTCCGTAAGGTTTTATAATTGACATGACCCAAACGTACATGCCATAATTCATTTGACTCAAGTAAGTAAGACGAACCTGAAATTTTATTATTATTTTCAACAACCATTACATTCAGCTTGAAAAGGCCCTCAGTGAGGTAACCTTTTCCTACAAACATCTCATTCTTACTTATTACAACCTTATCGACAAAAACACATTTAAACCCATTCTTAACAAGAAGTCCAGTAGAGACTAAATTCTTCCTAATCTCGGGAACATGAAGGACGTTGTTCAAAGTCATCACTTTGCCGGAAGTCATTCTGAGAAATATTTTCCCATATCCTTCAATCTTCGCCTTTGAAGCATTTCCCATAGAAATCGTCTCATCGGGTCCAACGGGAGCATAAGAAGCAAAAGCTTCTCTAACAGCACAAACATGGCGAGTGGCTCCAGAATCAATCCACCACTCTTTAGGATTGCCCACCAAGTTGCATTCGGAAAGCATGACACATAAATCATCAACATCATCATGCTTTTCAACCATGTTTGCTTGACCCCTTTTCTTGTCTTTCTTCGGAGCACGACACTCCGTAGATTTGTGTCCAGTTTTCCCACAGTTGTAGCAGTTTCCACTGAACCGCTTCTTGCTTGGGTTGTATTTCGGTCCAGAAGCCTTCTTTCTCTTTTTGTTCTCTTCAACAATATTTGCTCCCATTATTGTTGAATTTCCACGGCCTCTCTTTTCCGCGGCTTTGTTGTCCTCTTCGATTCTCAACCGAACAATGAGATCTTCAAGGGACATCTCCTTGCGTTTGTGTTTCAAGTAGTTTTTGAAGTCCTTCCACAAAGGAGGCAACTTCTCAATCATCGCTGCTACTTGAAATGCTTCATTGATAACAAGACCTTCAATGAAATTTCTATTAGTAAAAATACTAAGATTACTACTTTCAACATCAATATTAAATTGAGTTATACCTTCAGCAAGGAGATCGTGAATAATCACTTGCAATTCCTGGACTTGGGTAATAACAGACCTGCTATCTACCATTTTGTAGTCCAAAAACTTTGCAGCAACAAACTTTTTCAACCCGGCATCTTCGGTTTTGTATTTCTTTTCAAGCGCAGTCCACAGTTCCTTTGACGTTTCCACGCCACTGTAGACGTTATACAAACCATCCTCCAGCCCGCTTAGAATATAATTCTTGCACAAAAAATCTGAATGCTTCCATGCCTCAATTACGAGAAAGCGTTCAGTTTCTGGAGTTTCATCGGACAGCACAGGAACATCTTCCTTGATGAACTTCTGGAGACTTAGAGTAGTCAGATAGAAGAACATCTTTTGCTGCCAGCGCTTGAAATCAATCCCGGAAAATTTTCCGGGTTTCTCCGCCGGTGCCAATGCTGCCGGTGTCGTTCGGCTTGTTGACGCATTGGCAGTCACCATTGGAACCGCTTGGTTCTCATTCTCATTAGTCATTTCTGTAAAAGAATGACACAAACGTTAAAATCACGTAGATTTTAATAGAGTACAAAACCACAAAGGTTTTACTCTTCCAGAAACAGTAAGTACAAATACAGAAAATAAATTGTTAAATTCCTTAAGCTTGTTATTACACTGTATTTGTAAAATAAATTCTGGAAATATAAATGAATATAAACAGTAATGAATATAAACAGAAATGACATAAACCAATTCGAGCCCACTGAAGTGTTTCCTTAAGGAATTTAATCCCCTCCTAGTACCCAAGGTTATGGATTATTTCCTCCTAGGATAGAACGAATTACACACTGGTGTAGTGGTACTTCAAACCCCAGTGTTTCAGCGAACACAAAGTTCGGTAGCAAATCACACTTACTTTTTGCTTTGTTTTGATGCTAAAAGTATGCAGAAGAAGGAGAGGAAACTCAGAAAATTGTAGTTAAAATTCTGAGCAGAATAGTGTTGTATTTATAGCCAAAGTTAGGCTGAAATCTGAAGAGGTGCAACTCTTCAGAATGGCTGTTATGCAAAACGCCCACAGCATAAATGCCATTACATAAATGGCCATTTACTCAATAATAAAGAGGGAAAATAAAGAGGGAAAATTGAAGAGGGTAGTTACTTTTCTGTTACCAAAACAGAAAAACGGATTGGATTTAATATTAATATTTAATATTAACATTTTGTTATTAAAACAAATATTTAATAACATTTCTGTTAATATTTTACTATTAACAAATAAATTTGGTCCAAAAAGTTAATCAATCAATCATTTGACCAAATCCAAATCCGAATCCGAATCCGAAGCCGAAGCCGAAGCCGTAGCCGTAGCCGAAGCCGAAGCCGAGCCGAGCGAGCGACGACGACGACGGCGCGAGGCTTGCCTTCTTCTCAACTCTTTAAGAGCTAGAAGAAGAGCAATTGCTTATATACCCATAAAAAACCTCTTTCTCTTCCAATATGGGACAATGCCCATTTGCCAAGGGGGAAACTTAAAATTTCACTCAAAAATTTTATTTCCCTCCATTTCCCATTCACCCTCTTTTAAGTATTTAATATATTAATTAAACACATCCAAAACCCAACAAACATAAGTTGCAAATTTGTTGTAGAAACTAGTACTCGAATTTAAGTAGAAATTAAATACACCTTTTCAACATTTTACTTGAAGTTCAAATTTTGAAACTAAACATTTGCAAATAGTCATGGCCAAACAAATTGTATAGGGTAAAATATGTTTATATTAAATGATCGCATAATAAAGAGACATTTGAAGCCGAAGGCAGAAGGCAATCAGGTCCGAAGGCAACGATCCCGCTTGTTCCCGAAGGGAATAATGTTCATAAAGACGAAATAAATGCATGCCACCCGGTAGCATTTAATGGAGAATATTCTATAGCATTAAGTACGTAGTCCATTACAAAGAATATGACATTCACTGTCTACCGTTACACATTCTTCAATGTCTCTCATAACTACCATTTAAGAGGGGCTTGACCTAGGACCTTGTTCGCTAGGTGCAACTATAAATAATGAGCTCAACAACCATTGTACGGGACGGATTTTCTGACAAACTTATGTCATACACTGTTCAAAGCTCAATAATATTATATCTTCTTGCTTATTAATATTGTTACTGCTGCCTCCGGAAGCTCTACTCTCAGAATTAGGATTTTTGTTGTGTTATCTCGATTTCAACGCTATGTTTTACATTCTTGTTTAATTTATTTATTATTTTTTGGATCAAATCGATTCACTTGTCTATAAACCACGTATAAATTTAATTGTACTATTTTACGGGTAAATAGTTTGGCGCCCATTGTCGGGCTTAGACAGTTGTGTAATTGAGCCGATCCTTGCATCTATTGCTAACCTGTTTGATTCTTTGTTCTTAGCAAAAATCATAGAAAATGACAGATAATGATGTCAACATCGCACACAACATTGGGGCCCAAGGAAATCAGCCTCAGCACGAAGATTCGATCAGTGATACCCGCAACGAGAGGGATGAGGTCATGCCGGTTCATGGCGAGCAATATTCACGACATGTTCGAGAGACAACTCCTGATGATGCTGAAGACGAGCACGTCGCTGAAATAGTAAGGATCCTAAGGGAGCAACAAAAGACCATTATGGGCCACCTCTCACGACATGATCAAGTCATAATGGAATTGAGGCAGGCGTTGTCGGGTGCTTCCAACAACGCGAATGGACGAGGTCCAGTTCCTCCTGGTGCTCACGCAAACCAAACAACGTAGAAGGTCGACAACAACACCCCGAGGGGCGAAGCCGGCTTCGACAGGGCCGGAGGGAACATTAGCAACAATGATAATGATCCCTTTAAAACCGAACTCATGCGGTTTATGAGAGAAACAAACGCCCGAATGGATCAGATTCCGGGCACACCACCAGTGTTCAAAGGACCGGACTCAAAGAAATACACCCAATTGCCGTTTAAACCAAACACGACACCAGAGTTGATCCCGAAGCGGTTCAAAATTCCAGCCATGCCGAAGTATGATGGGACTTCATATCCTCAGGAGCACATCACCACTTATACAATGACGGTGAAGGGAAATGATTTAGCTCCGCACAAGATTGAGTCAGTCTTACTAAAAGAATTTGAGGGAGACCCTCACGAAGAGGGCCCTGACATGGTATTCGCTCTTACCCGAGAACTCAATAGATTCCTTTGAGATGCTCGCGGATTCTTTTATCAAGGCCCATGCCGGGGCCAGAAAGGAACAGGCCCGAAAGGCCGACATATTTAGGATTGCACAAGGAGAGTCCAAATTACTGTGGGAGTTCGTGACCAGGTTCCAGAAAGAATGGATACTGCTATCGGTTGTACTGGACGAATGAGAAGTTGAAGCATTCACTAAAAGACTGAATCGGAGATGTTTTGATGCTTACCGAAAATTGGAAGAAAGTCTGCTCGAGTTTCAGGTAACAGCATGGGCAGATGTTCACAACCGGTATGAGTCAAAGATAAGAATTGAGGATGATCATCTCGGTTTTCCGGCATCAACTAAGGGTCGGTACCATGAGAAGAATAAGGAGAAATCAAAGAATGATTTCGACGCAGATCGACGGTCTTCAAGAGGTCAATTTTTGCCCTATGAGTGGGCCGAAGGACGCGATAGAGGTTTCCGATCGGCGGATAGATTTTTTACCGAGAAGAGAGCTGATCGCGGCCGGAATAACAGATCATTGCAGGACAAGGAGATATCGAGTTCCCGAGATTCCTCCTATCCTGGTTTTCTGAATACAACTTCAACGTTAACGTAGTGGAGTTGGTGTCGTCTATGAGGAACATTCACGGTTCCCGAAATCAATGAGATCCGATCCCAGTCAGAGGGATCCTAATTTGTGGTGCGAATACCATGGGACCAATGGTCACCGGACTGGGGACTGCCGATATTTGCGCGAGGAGGTAGCGATTGCTGAAAACGGCCATCTTGGAGAATTCTTAAGTAATCGGGCTAAAAATAACTACGGCCGCAATCGTGATAACGCGGAACCTTCGAAAGCGGGAGAAGATCCTCTACGTTTGACGATCAACATGATTTTTGAGGGAAACGAGATTAATGGTGTGATATTTTCTACGGCAAAAAAGACGAAGGTGTCGGTAAACCACAGTAAGAGACTCCGTATTTCGTCGGAGAAAGATGCAAATGGACTACTGCTACCGCACAACAATGCTTTGGTAATCTCTTTAAATATCTTAGATTTTAAAATTAAACGCGTTTTGGTGGACCTAGGAAGTTCAGCCAATATTATCCAGTGGAGAGTGCTGGAGCAAGCCAAGCTGACCGGAAGTATTATTCCAGCCACAAACCTTCTCGCCGGGTTCAATCTGGCAAGCATGAAAACCCGAGGAGAGATCTTGCTGCCTACGAATGTCAAGGGAGTGATGAAGACGACCCTCTTCGAGGTAGTAGATGGCGATATCGGCTATAATATTATTCTGGGGAGACCGTGGTTGCACGAGATGAAGGCAGTGCCGTCAACATATCATCAATTACTGAAATTCCCCACTCCCGAGGGAATTAAACAAATAATAGGTGACCAACCGGCAGCAAGGGAGATGAACGCAATCTCAGTTTTCAGTAGCAAAGGGAAGGAGCATGTAACATAGCAATTACAGGAGCCGATGCCTGCTCCCAAGCCGAGCAAAGCCGACCAAAGGGAGGAGTCGTCAGAATCCTATCAGGCACCAAGATATTTTCAGGTGCCTGAAGAAATGGATGCAACAAAGTCTACAACGGAAGAACTTGAGAAAATTGCGTTGTTCGAAAAGTTCTTGGAGAGCAAGTTCCACTTGGGAACATGACTAAACTCCGAGCTCAGGTCTGAATTTATTGAATTTCTTAAATTTAATGTTGACTATTTTGCATGGTCGCATGTGGATATGACTATCCCGCAAGAAGTGGCCGTGCACAAATTAAGCTTGGATCCTAACATCCCTCTGTAAGGCAGAAAAAACGTCATATTGCCGAAGTCAGAAACAAATTCATCAAAGAAGATATAACTCGTTTACTTGATATTGGTTCAATCCAAGAGGTAAAGTATCCTGACTGGCTAGCTAACGTAGTAGTAGTTCCAAAGAAGAACAATATATTTTGCATGTGCGTAGACTATAAGCTTGGAGCACAAATTAAGCTTGGATCCTAACATCCCTCTGTAAGGCAAAAAAACGTCCTATTGCCGAGGTCAGAAACAAATTCATCAAAGAAGAGATAACTCGTTTACTTGATATTGTTTTAATCCAAGAGGTAAAGTATCCTGACTGGCTAGCTAACGTAGTAATAGTTCCAAAGAAGAACAATAAATTTTGCATGTGCGTAGACTATAAGGATTTAAATAAAGCGTGCCCAAAAGACTCGTTCCCAACTATACTCTCACTTTTCACTTAAGTTTAAAGATTATGGACATCAGATAACTCTTTCTTTCTCTCTTTTCTTTCTTTTTGGCTAAGATTCGAACTTAATTTTGAATCTTAGCCTTGCAAGTTATGACTTCCATTGAGTTTTTGTTTTTCTATCCTTCCCATGCTTCCTGAGTTCTTGTAATGCTATCTGTCATTACTGCTATTTTGGATTAATTATTGGTTAATGGTTTTTAATAGACGTTATTTTAGATTTTCAATGCTTGTTGTGATAAAACTCTCAGGTAAATATGAACAATTAAGTCACCGGATAACCATTTGTGATTTGCTGCCTTGGATCATTGATGACTGCATATGAGAGTTACTGATTTCTATTCAATTCATTCTATTTCGGAAACAGTAATGGTGGTCCTTAAATTTGCTTTAGTTTGATTTTGGTCTTTGTGTTATTTTTCACTAGCACATTTGAACTTCAATTAAAAAATATGTGCAATTTAGTCACCTAGTGAAGCTAATGTTTATGCA
The DNA here is from genome assembly GCF_001879085.1 of Nicotiana attenuata. Taxonomy (NCBI): domain Eukaryota; kingdom Viridiplantae; phylum Streptophyta; class Magnoliopsida; order Solanales; family Solanaceae; genus Nicotiana; species Nicotiana attenuata. Next base: position 72,499 of record NW_017670863.1, read on the forward strand.
TTGATGGTGTGAGACTGGCGTATATGTTATAGTAAGTATTACTTTAAAGCTAACAAGTACAGATTGTTACAAAAATAATGCATTCACTGTATGCATACAACAAGGTATGTATACTGTAAAAAGAAAATATAATGCATTAAAATATGATATCTTTTGATAATATTCCCAAATATTTTTTTTTTTTAAAAATATGAGGGCGGGTTTGAGCGAGGCGAGGCAGGGCGGGGCGGGGCGGGGCGGGGCGGGGCGGGGAGGTTTAAAAAACAACAAATAATGTTTTTCGTGGCGGGGCGGATTGAAGTCTTCGTGGGTTTACGCGGGTTTCCTCGCAACCGCACCGCCCAGCACCGTTTAACAAACAACAACAACAACATACATAGTATAACCCCACATAGTGAGGTCTGGGAAAGGTAGTGTGTACACTGACCTTACCCTTACCTTGCGGAGATCGAGAGATTGTTTCCAGTAAGACCCTCGGCTCAACAAAATATAAGCACCACATTAATAAAAAGAAAAATAAGAGACAACACTGAGAAGCCATGTAAAAGCAGCACAAATAACAACAAGATAGTAGGAAGACCAAAATGAGCCCCGCACCGTTTGCCATCCCTAAATTTATGTTGACTATGAATAATTGGACATGATTAAGAATAGAGCATATTTTACGGTAAGATACACATGCATACCAACCAGCTAGTTGGAGTGTTGTCGTTTCCAGTGTTTGGATAGCGTGCGGCGACAAATAGCGACGAGGGCCCGCTTCACTAAGGCGAGAGGAGAGCAGCGAAGCACTCGCATTTTTGATGTAAAGCGACAATTTATACAAAAAATAAAATTTTATATATATAACTAAAAACTCAAAAGCAATAATATATTAATAAATATATCAATTCAAAAATTAAAAACTCGATAAATAGCTATAGTAAATTCATAAACTAAAAGTCTAAAACAAGCAACATTTATTCTTCTTCTTCAAGATTTTCATATTCTTGAACTTCAAGAATGTTAGCATTATATTGGCTATCATCTTCTTCACTCTCGGAGTCTTCATAAATTAGGGACCGGCTTGAACTTGTAGCTACTCCCTTTCCCTTGTTATTTGAATTTGAAGAACTTCCTCTAAGACCATAGATATTCTCCTCAACTCCAGCGACCATAGAAACAATACCCAATCGAGATCATCTCCTACATACATTTGTTCATCTTCATGATTTTGGGGGCTCCAGTTAACCATTCAATTTCCTCGTCAACGTTATCCAACAAAATTGGATCAATGGTATCGCTAGCTTCATAACGACGCCTCAATGTTTTATTGTATTTAATATACACTAGATCATTGAGACGCAACAACTCAAGCCTATTCCATTTGTTGGAGTGAATCTGCGCATAAGTTGTAGAGGTTAATTAATAGATACTAATAATAATACAATACATAATATATTAATATAATTGTATACGGTCAAAATCATATGCCTCCGACTTATAGGCTCGAGGGTCCATCCTGGGCCCAAGCCCGGACGAGGTCGAGTTCGAGTTTGGTGGACCAGATTTGAGTTCGAAGACAGAACGCAATGCTCGAGAGATAGGAGTACGAAGAGTTCCAAGGCTAAGTATGCTCGACCCCGAAATAGGTACCGTTATGCATTTACAACAGAATGAGCTAGATTCCTCCCACGTTCCCAAAATCATGGCGCGAATCCCGGAGTAGGATCGTACAATTCCGTACTAGGCGGTTAGACAGATGTACCAAGAATATTCCTTACTGTAAATAGAAATATACCTTATTTAGGGTTCCCCTATTATAAAAAGGGGACCCCAATCATTTGTAACATCATCTAATCATTGAGAAAAAGAATATACTCTCTACTTTTTGCCTACTGTTCATCAGAATTGTCTATTAGCTCTACAGCTCTTACTTTACTTTTCTTGCCTAATTGTTCTTATTGTCCCAAACCCACCTCGAGGTCACTAAGCTCGAGGTCACTGTTGCTGAGTTATATTGGTTCGATACACTTATTTCTTTCAACTCTACTTCATATTTTTTGATTATTAATTGATATTGAATCTAATCACGTATCTTTAAAACCACAAATCAAATTTAATTGTTACTCGTATTTTCGAGGTAAACAGTTTGGCGCCCATCGTGGGGCTAAAGATAATAGTGATTGTTTCTTTACTGATACTTATTACACGCGTTATTTTTAGACTTTTTCTTGTCAAGAATTTTTGATTCTCAAGCTGAAATATGTCTAGCTCACAAAATGCACCTGCTCATGACAACGAAGGTCTTGGTGAAAACAATAATGTAGGGGTCGGTGTACCGCCGGTAAACCCTGGAGAAGTGCCAAACATGGAACCAGTTGATGTTAGTTCTCATATTGCTCTAAACACCGACTTAGGCACAGACCCCGAAGGGAGTGTACGCAGGGAAGCCCGACCAGGGGACCAAGGATCACCAGGAATAGGAGATGGGGGAGTCAGCCTACAAGTGATATTCGAGATGCTGCAGGCTCAGCAAATCGCCATCGCTCAACTTCAAAGTAAAAATAAGACTCCAGTGTAGCTGAACATGAAAACAATTGACGTATTGAGCCAACGCCAGAAAGGTCAAATGAAAGCGGCTCGGGGACTGACCCCACGATTATGAAGATGTTCGAAGAGCTCACTAAGAGGATCGAGTCCGGAGAAAATAAAATTGAGGACAATGATAAGAAGGTGGAGACTTATAACTCCCGTGTAGACCAGATACCGGGGGCACCTCCAGTTTTGAAAGGATTAGATGCCAAAAAATTCATACAAAAACCATTCCCTCAAAGTGCGGCTCCGATGCCCATTCCCAAAAAGTTTCGCATGACCGATATACCCAAATATAACGGAATAACCGACCCCAACGAGCATATTACTTCATACACTTGCGGGATCAAAGGAAATGATTTGAATGACGATGAGATCGAATCGATCTTGTTAAAAAAGTTAGGAGAAACGTTATCGAAAGGAGCTATGATTTGGTATCACAACTTAGCTCCTAACTCTATTGACTCATTTGCTATGTTAGCAGATGCCTTCGTGAAAGCACACGCCGGGGCCATAAAGGTGGCCACGAGAAAATCGGATGTCTTCAAAATAAAACAAAGGAACAACGAGATGTTAAGGGAGTTCGTGTCCAGGTTTCAGATGGAAAGAATGGAATTACCACCGGTCTCCGACAACTGGGCAGTACATGCCTTTATGCAGGGTTTGAACGAACGGAGCTCGATTGCATCTCGACAATTAAAGCAGAACTTGATCGAGTATCCAGCTGTGACGTGGTCATATGTGCACAACCGTTACCAATAAAAAATCAGGGTCGAGGACGATCGGTTGGGAGCCCCCTTGGGTTCGATTTATCCTAACAGGTTCGCGATCAAGCCCCCGAGGGATACGAACAGGGAATCGAGATCGAACGGGGAACGGTATCAACCGTATGTCGATCGAAGTAACAACGGTTCAGGTCGGAACGCTCCTTGGAACGATCGGAGAGACGATCGAGGTCAAAGTTCTCAGGGACTCATGAGTAAAAGCGGATTCGATAAGTATACCGATCCCACAAAGGCACCTCGTTATCGGAGTATAACTTCAGTGTAGATGCATCAGGGATTGTGTCGGCTATTGGAAGAATCAAAGACACCAAGTGGCCCAGGCCTATACAGACCGATACCTCTCAAAGGAACCCGAATTTGATGTGCAAGTACATGGCACGCATGGTCATAGAACGGAAGATTGCAGGCAACTTAGGGAAGAAGTGGCCCGGTTATTCAACGAGGGTCACCTTCGAGAATTCCTCAATGATCGAGCCAAAAACCACTTCAGGGAGAGGGATGCAAGGAAAAATGAGCAAGAAGAACCGCAACATGTAATCCACATGATCATTGGCGGAGTCGATGTCCCTCAACGACCTGTATTCAAGCGCACCAAAGTATCAATCACAAGAGAAAAATGGACTCGGAGCTTTGTGCCCGAGAACGTCTTATCATTCTGTGACGAGGAAGCAGAAGGCATATCTCAGCCTCACAACGACGCCCTGGTAATCTCTATCCTTTTGAATAAAAGTCAAGTTAAACGTGTTTTAGTGGATCCAGGTAGCTCAGCAACCATAATCAGATCGAGGGTCGTGGAACAACTCGGCCTACAAGATCAGATTGTACCTGCATCCCGGGTCTTGAATGGCTTCAACATGGCAAGCGAAACAACAAAGGGAGAGATTATGTTGCCAGTAAACGTAGCCGGGACCATACAAGACACTAGATTCCATGTCATCGAAGGTGACATGAGGTATAACGCACTCCTCGGGAGACCATGGATACACAACATAAGGGCAGTGCCTTCAACTCTTCACCAGATGATGAAATTCCCAACATAGGAAGGAGTGAAAATAGTCTACGGAGAGCAGCATGCTGCAAAAGAGATGTTTGCAATCGAGGAAGTGGTGCCGATACCAGAGCCCTTAACATCGGAGAAATCGAGCACCAAAGGTAAGCAGGCCGCTAAATAGCAATCACAGCCCCTAGCCTCGATGGAGTCGGAACAACAGGTAATCGAAGATGAAGAAGAGGATCTCCTTACTCCTCGAACCTTCGTCATTCCCGAAGAGCCCGATGCAACCAAGTCAATTGTCGAGGAACTGGAGCAGGTCATACTTATCGAATACTTGCCCGAGAGAAAGGTATACCTGGGAAGGGGATTGACCCCCGAACTCAGGAAAAAACTCATTCAATTTCTTATTGATAATATGGATTGCTTTGCTTGGTCCCATTTAGATATGATAGAGATTCCACCAAAAATCACCACACATCGCCTGAGCACCGATCCTAGGTTTAAACCGGTGAAGCAAAAAAAGGAGGCCTCAGTCCGAGGTAAAACATGCCTTCATAAAAGACGAGGTAACCAAACTTCTTAAAATAGGATCCATTTGGGAGGTAAAATACCCCGAGTGGTTAGCTAACGTAGTTGTAGTTCCGAAAAAAGGAAACAAACTTAGAATGTGTGTAGACTATAAGGACTTGAATAAGGCATGTCCGAAAGATTCTTTCCCATTGCCATACATCGATCGTATGATTAATGCCACGGCCGGCCACGAGATCCTAACTTTTCTCGACGCCTACTCCGGGAACAATCAAATTCAGATGAACCCGGAGGACCGGGAAAAGACTTCATTTATTACTAAATTTGGAACTTATTGTTACAACGTAATGCCCTTCGGGCTTAATAATACAGGAGCTACATACCAACGCCTAGTTAACATAATGTTCGAAGAACAAATAGGTAAAAAAATGGAAGTCTATATTGATGCTATATTGGTTAAGTCCCTGTGCACGCAGAGGACCATTTAGTTAATTTGCAGGCAACATTTGCAATTTTGAGGAAATACAACATGAAGCTTAACCCGGAGAAATGTGCCTTTGGAGTTGGCTCGGGTAAGTTCCTCGGCTTCATGATGTCCAGTCGGGGTATCGAAATCAGCCCCGATAAGATCAAGGCTATCGAGGATATCGCGATCATGGCTAGTGTGAAGGCCATCAAAGGCTAACAGGGCGAATAGCTGCTTTGGGTCGATTCATTTCAAGGTCGTCAGATCGAAGTCACCATTTCTTTTCCTTGCTCAAAAAGAAAAAGGACTTTGCATGGACCCAAGAATGCCAACGAGCCCTGGAGGAACTAAAGTGATACTTGTCGAGCCCGCCTTTTCTTCATACCCCGAAGGTAGACGAAAAGCTTTACCTATATTTAGCTGTGTCAGAGATAGCGGTAAGTGGGGTACTAGTTCAAGAAGAGGAAGGTACGCAATTTCCTGTTTATTACGTAAGCCGAACTCTAGGAGATGCCGAAACAAGGTACCCTCACTTATAAAAATTAGCACTTGCATTAATAAGCGCATCTCGAAAGCTAAAACCATACTTTCAATGTCATCCTATATGTGTATTAACCACTTACCCTCTTCGAAATGTTTTGCATAAGCCCGAGCTATTGGGCCGATTGGCTAAATGGGCCGTCGAACTTAGCGGGTACGATATCGAATATCAACCCCGAACGACCATCAAGTCTCAAATCTTAGGTCACTTCGTGGCCGATTTCACGCCGGCCCTCATACCCGAAGTGGAAAAAGAACTCCTGCTATGTTCGGGTACATCATCGGGGTTATGGACCCTTTTCACAGACGGTGCCTCGAATGTGAAGAGGTCCGGGCTTGGCATTGTCTTGAAGCCACCCACGGGTGATACCATTAGACAATCTATTAAAACTTCTAGATTGACTAACAATGAGGCAGAGTATGAGGCCATGATTGCAGGTCTCGAGCTAGCTAAAAGCTTGGGAGCAGAGGTCATCGAGGCCAAGTGCCATTCTCTATGGTGGTAAACCAAGTAAATAAAAGTTTCGAGGTTCGAGAGGATAGAATGCAACGGTACTTGGATAAGCTACAGGTAACTTTGCACTGCTTCAAGGAATGGACTCTAGATCATGTGCCTCGAGAACAAAATAGCGAGGCCGATGCACTTGCTAATCTGGGATCTTCGGTCGAAGAAGACGACTACGTCCCGGGGACTGTCATTCAGTTATCGAGATCAGTGATTGAGGAGGGTCATGCCGAGATAAATTCACCAAGTTTGACGTGGGACTGGAGGAATAAGTACATCGACTATTTGAAAAATGGAGAGCTCCCCTCAGATCACAGAGAATCGAGGGCTCTACGAACCAAGGCTGCTAGGTTCGCCCTAGACGAGGATGGAACATTATACAGAAGAACGTTCAATGGACCATTAGCGGTATGTTTGGGGTCGGGGGACACCGATTATGTTCTTTGAGAGATCTACGAAGGCACTTGTGGGAATCACTCTGGCGCCGAGTCTTTGGTTCGCAAAATCATCAGAGCAGGTTACCACTGGGATAACATGGAAAAAGATTCCAAAGAATTTGTCAAAACATGTGATAAGTGTTAACGATTTGCAGCGATGATCCATCAGCCCGGAGAACAACTCCATTTGGTCTTATCCCCATGGCCTTTCATGAAATGGGGAATGGATATAGTCGGACCTCTACCAACAGCCCCAGGTAAAGCTAAGTTTATTTTATTTATGACTGATTATTTTTCTAAGTGGGTGGAAGCACAGGCCTTCGAGAAGGTCCGAGAAAAAGAAGTTATTGACTTCATATGGGACCACGTCATATGCCGATTCGGGATACCTGCCGAGATTGTATGTGACAATGGAAAATAATTCATCGGCAGCAAGGTGACGGAGTTTCTCGAGGCCCACAAAATAAAGAGGATTTTATCGACACCATACCATCCAACTGGAAATGGACAGGCCGAGTCCACGAACAAAACCATAATTCAAAACCTAAAGAAGAGGTTGGACGATGCGAAGGGAAAATGGAGAGAAGTTCTACCTGAGATCCTATGGGCATATCGAACAACATCAAAGTCTAGCAGGGGGGCTACTCCGTTCTCTTTAGTTTATGGCTCTGAGGCCCTCATCCTTGTCGAAGTCGGAGAGCCCAGCGCCAGGTTTTGACATGCATCGGAAGAGTCAAATCACGAGGCCATAAATGCTAACCTCGAGCTACTAGATGAAAAATGAGAAGCAGCACTTGTTCGAATGGCCGCGCAAAAGCAAAGGATCGAAAGATACTACAATAGAAGGACCAATCTCCGATACTTCGGAATCGGGGACTTAGTTCTACAGAAAGTTACCCTCAATACTCGAGACCCAAACGAAGGGAAGCTAGCCCAAATTGGGAAGGACCGTACTGAGTCCTCGGAGTGGTCGGCAAAGGATCTTACAAACTTAGCACGATGGAAGGTGAACAACTGCCAAACAATTGGAACGTATCATTACTCAAACGATACTACTACTAAGGTATGATTTTATCCTTTTTGTCCATTTCAGTTTAAAACTAACTCATTGCAGATTTTCGATCGAAGCTATCGAAGACGCCCTATTCGCACGAAGGCCTTAGGTTTAAAAGCATGCGTTGCCCTCTTTTTCCCATAGATCGGATTTTGTACCAAATGGATTTTACCGGCAAGGTTTTTAACGAGGCAACAACTATATGCTACCTAAGGAGGACTCAACAGTATCCAAGGCTTCTTTTCAATCAACCTCGAATACTGGGGGGCATCACCCTCGGAGGTCATATTTTTCGAGGAAAATACTTCACGCCTAAGGGGGGCCTCGATAGGAAAATTTTGTAATGGGCCAAACGGTCAAATGAACCGTGTCCATATAGAATAGCCGAGCCCCGACGGCGAAAACATGTACGCATGTATCAATTATTTGAAGAAGCTTGCTATTTATATCAAAAACACTTTTTGTCTCAAAGAAGTCTACTATTATATGTGCTCTACACTTACAATCCTACGGGAAACGGCTCAAGGGCCAAAGCACGAATATAACCCCGAGATACTCGGGGACTGTCATCGTCAGCCAACTCGCCCGAGCCATCGAAAACTCGGACTCATTAGACCTCAAAGAGGCATCTCCCCGAAACAAAGGCCAAGGCCAATGCCAATATACTCGGGGACTAACTTTTCGAACAAGTTCGAAAAGTTATCGGGGAACAAGTCCAAGAGAAACACCCGAAGGCTACGGCCAAATTAAAGGCTACGGCCATATTAAAGACTACGGTCATATAAAAGGCTACGGCCGAAATAATGCGGCTCGGAGACGTCCGACTTTCGCCATAAATTAAAGGCCTTCAAACACTTTAAAAAAAACGGTTAAATCAGGCTACCCTCGGCAAAAGCAAAAAGGGCTTCGATAAATTCAGCCCTCGAATAATCTAAAGGCTTTGATAACATCAGCCTTCGAAAAAACCTCAAGAGTAATTCGATTATGTTTGCACAAACAAACTATTGATAAGGTTCCGATTCATCGAGCCTTCGGAAAACCCAATGGGTACAAAAAACAAATGCTAAGGCATAACAAAATTTTCACTAAGTCTTTTAGCCAAAAAGAGGGAAAAATTATATAGCCACTCTAGAGGCCGAATCGGCCCAACTTAAAGAGCCTAAGGGCCAACATAAAGAGCCTAAGGGCCAACTATAAGAGCCTAAGGTCCAACTTCGAAAGTCTTAAAGGCCAAAACATATAGTTCGAGACCCTGCTCTCACTCAGCTCGGACTCAAGAGTCCCGATATCCCGAGCTCGCATCGAATTGATTTAAACTTAACTCGAGGATTACTATATTTATCAATAAAAACCTAAGGGTTTATTATGTTCCGAATCCAAACCAATACTTGGACCAATCATTCGAGTTATACAATCAAGCAAAAGGAAATTCAACACAAGTTGAGGATAGAGCAAAGAGATTCTTTATATTCACAAAGGATGTTTTACAAAGGTATATTTACAACGCCCACGAGGGGCCCTTACACAAAAAAGAAAAAGAGAACCTAATCTACTTTGGGGTTACGTCCCCAGAAGTAGCTTCCTCGGGAACCGCACCCTCGGAGGTCATATTTTCGAGAGCCTCCTCCTCCTCGGGAACACCTTCCTCACCTTCCCCGCCCTCGGAGCCACTCACAGCCACTCACAGCATCTTCGTCATCTGAAGAAACGAGAAACTTGGCATCGATTTCCTGCGCCTTTGCTTCGGCTATCTCCTAAGTGAGGTCGAACCCTCGGGCGTGGATTTCTTCGAGAGTCTCCCTCCCGGCTTGTCACTTGGCCAAATCATTGCTCCGTCTTTCCCGGTTGGAGGCCTCCCTTAGCTCCGCTTGAACAGCTGCGGCATCTCTTAAGTACACGAAAATGGTCTTATCAGCCGTGGCCCTCGTCTTCTCAACTTCAGCCTTAGCTTGTGCAGCTTCAGCCTGGGCTCCAGCAAGCTCCGCCTTTAACTCCTCGATTTTCCTGGCCTGGGCCAGACCTCTCGCTTTAATACCTTGGAGTTAAGTCTCAGCCGAGGTCAGTTGGACTGTAACAGCTTCCTTATCGGCAGCGAGCTGATCCATGTTCTTTTTCCACCTATGGCAATCAGCCTTAACTTGATCAACTTCGCCCCGGAGCTGCCCAATCATCTCCAACTTTTGCTCCAGCTGAGATAGCGAAGTGTTAGCCTCCGAAGTAGGGCCAAGAAGACCATACCCTATTAATATCACAGTTACCTGCTCATCTAGCTCGGCCTCATTTTTCTAAGCTTTGGCCAATTCAGCCCGGAGGTCCCTAAGTTCTTCTTCCTTTTGGTTACAGAGGAGCCTCAGGGCCTTCTCCTCGCCCGAAACTTTCCTGAGCTCGTCCTCACATTGGCTCAGCTCGGCTCTGAACTTGACGATGGCCTATACATGAAGTGAAAATACGTCAGTCAAAGGAAAGGAAAGAAAGAAAAAATTACAGCGATGAAAGTTAATATTTACCTGAGAAAGGAGACGTTGAGCCTCTTCGAAGATGGTGGATGCATCATTAAGGTCGGTGGTATCCACGATCCCAGCATAGCAACCATGAAAGGGTTCTTCCTCGAGAACCTTGCTCGGATCGGGCATACGCAGAGCGTTAGCATCTTCGATTGCCTCCTCGAAATAAGATGGTAGAGGAAGGAAGTGACCTGTTGTCATGGCCCCGAGCTCTTCACTCGGGGCGTTCTGATTGGATTCGAGGGTTCCCGCACTCTCCCCTTCGGGTATATTTGTTGAAGGCGGAGGAACGATCTCAACCTCCGGGGGCACGGGGGCCTTGCCCAAATCTTTCTTAGGGGTTCCCTTACCACGGGGTGTGGTCTCTAGTTCGGAGGGCTTGGCGGCCTCGATTGGTCTTCTTGTTCGGGGTACAAGCGCCAAATCTCCACCATCGTTATCTTCATCCTCCGGGTATTGGATGGCCAAATCCAGGTCCACACGAGTAAGTTTTCTCCTCGGCTTTCGGGAAGGCACCACCTCGTCTTGGGAGTCTTCGGGCTTCAAAGCCCTCTTTCTTTTATTGTCCTTCCCCGATTTTGAAATCGAGGGCGCATTCTTTTCCCCGGGCGGAGCCGGCCTCATTTCGGACACATCTCCGATGCCTGCATAAGTAAACGTGAATAAGTTGACGCCACCAGCAAATGAAAAATATCTGAAACTTTGGAAGAGAATTTACCATGATGTTTGGCCTCCCACTTGCCCCTCGATAATTCACGCCATTTGCGCTCATCGTAGGATGAGGTGGCAGCTAATTTTCGGACCCAATCCTCGAGGTCCGGGACCGCATGAGGTGCCCAGGCAGTGGCTACAAAAAGGGTGAAGGCATTGTGACACATGAAAGCTGAATATGAATAAATACTGGGAAGAAGAGCTCCACTTACGATTAAAGTTCCATCTCTCCGGAAACGGCATTTTATCCCTGGGGATGATGTCCGAAGTCCTTACCCTGACGAACCGGCTCATCCAGCCTCGATCTTTGGTTTCGTCATTGCTGGCAAAGAAGGCCTTCGTTGTTCGACGTTGCATCTTGATAAGCCCTCGAAATAGCTGGGGCCGATACAATCGGATCAGGTGGTTGAGGGTGAATTCCAACCCCTCGGCCTTCTCAGAAAAGTAGCGCAGCATGATCACGATGCGCCAAAAGGAGGGATGAATCTGGCCAAGGGTGACTTCGTATGTTTTGCAGAAGTCGATCACCACCGGACCGAGGGGACCCAGTGTGAAGGCGTAAGTGTAAACACTTAAAAAACCCCTCCAAGTGGGTAGTAATGCTTTCCTCGGGGCTCGGGATTTGAACCAAGACCTCGTCTCCCCAGCCACAATCCCTTTTCATGGCTTCGAGATTCTTCTCCGATATCAGACTAATATATCTAGATGCATGCTCGCATCGGCCCGGGACATCGGGGGGATTTTCTATACCGAAATCCTTCTTAATTATGCAAGGGCCGGGGGTGATTTCTTCAAGAGTCGGCGGCACCACCGATTTGGCCGGCTAAGAGGTAGAAGAAGTCGACGCTTTATCTTTTTTGGGGACCGTTTTGGAAGTTTTAGCCATGATCTTAGGCTAAAGAATGCAGACTGTGTCAGAATGTGGTATTTTACAAGAACAGGGCGTTTTTCGGCGCTTAAAGAGGCAGTGGAAACAGACGATCAGAGAAAGAGATGAAGAAGGAAAAGATGTAATGAAAGAGTAAAGTTCTTTACTCAAAGGAATAGCCTCATATTTATAGAAGGGCAACGACGGTTCGGCGGCGCTAGTGGCCGACCAGTACTAGCGTGCATTCAATGTTTTGGGGAAGTGGACCGACGGGACGTTTCAGTCACTTCGAGCGCCTACGTCACGGAAATGACGTCATCACTAAAGACTCCGGAAAAACGAGGATCAAATCGTTTCTTATCATCTTACTCTAAAAAACGCGGGGACTATCTGTATACGGTCAAAACCATATGCCTCCAACTTATAGGCTCGAGGGTCCATCCTGGGCCCAAGCCCGGGCGAGGTCGAGTTCGAGCCCGGTGGACCAGATTCGAGTTCGAAGACAGAACGCAATGCTCGAGAGATAGGAGTACGAAGAGTTCCAAGGCTAAGTATGCTCGACCCCGAAACAGGTACTGTTATGCATTTACAACAGAATGAGCTAGATTCCTGCCACATCCCTAAAATCATGGCGCGAATCCCGGAGTAGGATCGTACAATTCCTTACTAGGCGGTTAGACAGTTGTACCAAGAATATTCCTTACTGTAAATAGAAATATACCTTATTCAGGGTTCCCCTATTATATAAAGGGGACCCCAATCATTTGTAACATCATCTAATCATTGAGAAAAAGAATATACTCTCTACTTTTTGCCTACTGTTCATCAGAATTGTCTTTTGGCTCTACAGCTCTTACTTTACTTTTCTTGCCTAATTGTTCTTATTGTCCCAAACCCACCTCGAGGTCACTAAGCTCGAGGTCACTACTGCTGAGTTATATTGGTTCGATACACTTATTTCTTTCACTTCTACTTCATATTTCTTGATTATTAATTGGTATTGAATCTAATCACGTATCTTTAAAACCACAAATCAAATTTAATTGTTACTCGATTTTCGAGGTAAACAATAATAAATCTGCTTTTTACATGCTCAAATACGCCCCAATTTCTCTCGCATCCAGATGCACTACAAGTTAGGCCTAGTACTTTGACGGCAAACTTTAACAAGTTTGATGACCAAATTGCATCCACCATTCAACTAGAGAAAAATATTTGAAAAGTTAATAAGTATAGATAAATCAAATACATTAAATTATAGCTATAAGGATATCTATAATAAAGTTAGTTACCTGGCAACCTTAGGTCTCTGGCTCTAATAGCCGCCTGTAAACCAAATAGGCCATCTACTTTTGTGTACCTACCAAACTACTCCCCTATTTGATCTACCATCACTGCATCGGGGACCAACTTCTCAAGATATTTATGGTATCCAACCCACACCTCTGAATCTAAAGTTCCATCTCTACTATTCTTGTAAAATAATCCCGGATTCAGAATATGGCCTGCTGCATGCAAATATCGATGGAGTTGATTTGACCACCTGCTATCAATAATCTTAAAAACTTTCTCATATTTCGTCACATCTCCCTCAAATGACGCTTCTATAGTTTCTTTGGCTCTATACATAGCTTCATAAATATAGCCCATTAGTGGTTTTCTCTCCCCATGCACCATACGAAGTACCCTAATCAAAGCACCACCAACTTTAAGAGCCCGAACGACGCCATTCCAGAATGATGGAGAAATAAGAATTTTGGTAGTTTCTTTCCCCGCAGCTTCCTTTGCATATCTATTATCTTTCCATTCATTTGAAAGAACTAGCTTTTTCAAGTTTTTCTTTTGCAAGTAAAAACTATGCAAAATCGAGAAAGCCGTTGCAAATCTAGTCTTGGCTGGTCTCACCAAATTTCTTTTATTTGTGAATTTCTTCATCAAATTCAACAATAATGGCATCTGACTGACGTAAGAATATGTCTTGACGACCTTAGTAAAAACTGTAAAAGTAACAATAACAATTTTATAGTTAATACTTATTAGGATACAAGTATAAGTTTTAAAGATAATATGGGTTTTCCTTGAATATGTCATCAAACATCAAATTGATACAATGGGCAGCACATGGAGTCCAATAAATATGTGTGGATACATAGCTTGCATCATCTAACACTCTCACTAGTATTATCGGTAATAACTTGTACAACATTTTTCTTTCCAATTTTATCAATAATCTTTGTAAACAAGTGGTATATTTTGGTTGTTTGCTAGCATCGTAAGATTCAAGAAAAACACTGCCTCTTGGAGAATTCGCCAACACATTTATGACCATTTTTTCATTCTGTGCTATCCATTTATCCATCATAATGGAACTTCCAAACTTATTCCATTCCACTCTATACTCCTCAATAATTTTGTCTATCTTCTTCACCTCTTTTAAAATGAATTACTCTAACTTCATTATAGCTAGGAGGCTTCATTCCTAGGCCATATTGTCCTACGGCCTCAATGAATTTCTCAAAAGTTTTATAGTTAACACAATTGAAAGGGAGCCCTGCATCGTACATCCATGTTGCAAAGGCACTTACAGCGCGATCCCTCAAAATCTTCTTGGCTTCTAAACCTGAACCAGAATCACCTTTTTCTTTTTCTTGTTATTATGCCGAGAAATAAAGATTGAGAGGACCTTTTGTTACCGTACGCGCCGTGGATGACCCACTAGAATTATTTGAAGATATCTTTTGAGTTTTGAGGGGCAGTAGGGAGGTCTCATTTCATCATCTTCATCCATTTCATCATCTTCATCAATAAGATTCGCCAATGCTTCGTAACTCATTTGAGTTCTTGTCACATTTTTCTTCTCAACAAATACTTTTACTTCCTCCCTAACGTCAGAAGGACAAAGAGGACATTGTACTACATTTTTAAATCCACCAATCAAATATTATGACGAGTTATTCCTGTGAGCACGTGATTTTTGCCCTATGTGAATTACTCCCATAAATTCAAAACAAAATAACTTCTTTCAGTATTTGAAATTTTGTGAATTTTCGTGGCATTTTCTGTTAATTGTTTGCATTTTGTTTGTGCATTTTAATTAGTGAAAAATACAAAAAATGTGTTGCATGTGCCTTTAGGAGTTAATTTTGCATTTTAAGAATAGTAATAAGGTTGTTTTATAAAAAGGAAAATCACAAAAATAGTCATTTTGCGCCTTTTAATTCCAATGTGGATTTTTAGTAGTTTTTCTTTAATTTCGTAATTATGGTAATTAATTTGCTAAGATAATTTGAGTAGGAATCAATTTAGGTTTATTTTTAGTTTAATTTTTAAAAAGAAAAAAAAGAGTTAATTTGAAAAGAAAGAGAAAGATAAAAGAGGAGTTGAATTGTTTTGGGCCAAATCCTTTAAAATTCTTAAAGCCCAAACGGACCCCCCACCCCCAAAACCAAACAAGCCAGGCCCAAATACACCTGATACCCGGTCCAATCTTCAGTCCCTAAGATCCCTCAAAACGGCGTAGTATCATGCCAATACTACATCGTTTGATACCTTTAAGTTAAAATTAATCTGGTCCGTTCCGTCCGTCTAATCCAACGGTCCAAAATTGATTTGGACTTTTACATAAAAGTGTCTGAAAATCTAGAAACCCTAAAGACCATTCCCCTCTTCCTCGTACTCTTTGTTCCCCGCCGGCTCCGCCTTGCGCCGCCGCTGGAAATCGCCTCACGGCGGCGGCCGGCGTCCAATGACGCCCAAAATTACACCATTTCCTCCCCTCGCTCCCCTCTTCCCAAATCCAACCTTGTTTTCTTTCAAATCCCAACCAAAACCTCCAAATCTACCAAACCCTAGGCGCCGCCACCACCGTGCACGGCGGCGGCGCCGTCCAAACTCAACAAAACTCACACCCTATAATTACCAGGTCACCAAAAACCCCGTACTCTTAATTATTTCATAAAAAACCCAACCGGATGGCCCTAATTTCACATTTAGGGTTTTAAGCAAGGTTGAAACTGCGACTCTCGATTACCAATGTCTAATGGCCCTGAAAGTGATATCATATGCTTATTTGACATGGAATAGACATATAATATCATTTTTGGGGCCAATTTCAAGTTGATGCATTAAAGCCGAAATCAGTGAGTTTCTCAATTCCTTTTTTTTTATGTGTGTCTGTTTATCTGTGTTCTTCAAATGCAATTGTTTGCTTTTGCGAATTTCAGTAATTGGTTCATATTAGCTTAATGTTGATTTTTTTCGTTTTGTTTCTGATTGTTAAGTTTAATTCTGAGCGGTTTAAATTGTAGTGTAGTTAGATTTTTTTCTTTTAGTTTTACTTTGATTCAGTTGGTGTTTGACAATTCTGATAAGTAGTGTAGTATTTGGTTAAACACATGTGTATTAGCTCTGTAATTTGATTTTTGTTTCCTTTTTAGATTTTAGTTTAATCGTGTTTCAAATCTCTTTTGGGTACTGTTTGATTTTTGCTTGATTGAATCAATAGTTTTGTTAGTTTAATTAGTCTAGTTTAATCTGTTTCAACTTCATCAATAACTGTTCTTTAATTCAGTATTTTTAAAGTATTTAGGCCTAGATGATTGGATATAGTTGAATAGCTTAGTCTTTAATTAACTATAGTTGAATCTTAACTAGAACAAAGGAGTTGTGGTTAGTAATTTAGGTTGAATTCAAGGGTAGCTTAGACATTTAGGATTGGATAGCACATGGTAGTTGAAACTAGAATCTTCTAGGACCTTCCAAAGTAGGACTTTAGTGTAATTTCAGTAATTGTGGTGTATTAACTTGTGACACAAGTCAGAAAATAAGGGGTTAAATGAGTAAATAAAGAAGGACTAAAAAGAAAACTGAAAATTTGATAAGGGCTTATGTGTGCCTATAAAAGGGCATGACCTTGCCTTCATTTGCAAGTTTGGAAACCCTCTGAAAAATTCCAAAGTTTTGAGCCTTCAAATTCCCCCTAAAAAACAGTGTTCTCCAGTTTTTCAGATCTGAAAACTAAAATTCAAAAATTCAAAAACAAAAACAATAGAAAACCTTCAAAAATCCAAAAAAAATACTATTCCATTAGATAATCCAGGTTAATTGTGACTTTTTGTTGTTGATTTCCATTTTCTAGTTCAATACTTGGATTCTGAGACGTTAGGTGTTCACTGGTCTGATTTCGAGCAATTTTGGGTCTGTTTAAACTGGTTTTGGATGAGTTTTGGATTTGCTGAAGTATTCTGGTGCATTTCGAGCCTATTTGAGTGCATTTCAAGTGGTTTTGGGTTGATTTGCTAGTTTTCTGTTAGCTCGTTGAATATTTCTGGATTTTTGAACCTATTCCTGGGCTATTGGTTATTCAATACTGCTGGAAACTGCTTGTTACTGCTGCTGATTCAATCGTCGTCTTGACTGACCTCTTCTCCCCATTTCTATACTGTTTTCAGGTATTTTTCCAGTTCCAAGTCGACGTGTGAAGGACTGAAACAATCAATATGTAGCTTATCGAAGAAATTAAATCTGGCCTGAGTTAATTTGACATTGACCTGTTTATAGTTATGTCGATTTGCATAGTAGTAACAGAGGATTTGAATATTTTGCAATTTATAATAATTGAATTGTAATGGGACTGTTTGTGTTAGAAACCAGCATTTCAGCTTATTAGTATTAGCCAGTGAATGAATGTGTAGGCCTATCAGACTCGTTTGAATTTGTTTAGGAAATTGCAATACTAATCAGTCATGAGAATGAATTTCTAACAATTAGTTTTGTGTTCAATCACTAATGAACATTGTCAGTGAACAGGAAGGTTATAAATGGTCAAAATAGATAAGCAAGTTGTTAGCTTGTGTATTTGAAGTTAATCATGAGTATTTAGTTGAATCCATGCCTTTTGTGTTTATGTTGTCCTCGTTTGCTGATTGTTAAAAAACGGGAAATGAGTTCAGAATGTGCAGTTTGTGATTAAAACTTAGGAAAAGCAATTCAATCCTGGGTAGTCAGTTTTAGATTGGTATATTCTGGGACTACTATTAATAACGCAATTTTAACACTGTTGTGCCTTAAAAAATTCGAAATTCTCACTAATAAGGGTCAAATTGGTAAGTGATCCAAAGCTCACCCGTCCAGGGATTCGATCCCCGACTTATCTCATACGGCTTGGCCAGCCTTTTTCATCCTGGGCTGATCTCAGGCCCAATAGATGGTTTATTGGAAATTTTCGTCTGGTCTGCTCTCCTCGTGTGGTTTGGGCCATTTCGGCCCAAGGCCAAAAAAGGGCAATTGGTTTGGTAATATTTAAATGGTAGATTGTGGGCTTTTCTTAATAATAACTAACTAGGTTTCTTTCTTTATTGTATTTAGAGACAAATTGCAATAGAAATTATAGATTTGCTTTAGGTTTGCCTTTTAAATAAACGTGAGATGAGCCTCGCCAAACAAAACTCATAAATTGCGGGGCCCTCATTAAATGCTAATGTTAAAATACCTAGACTTCGGGACGGGCCGTTTAGCGAATTTCACGGCCTTCCCCAAAGATAATAACGCGATAGTCTCTTTAGGCACGCAATTTAAATAATTTTACGTTCCTAAATACGGGTGCACATTTATGTGACCCAAATCCAAATCCCAACGAAGTCGAAATGTGTCAAAAATCGCGGGTGCATTTATGTGACGTGGTTCGAGACGTGTTTCCATGACGTTGCAATTCTCTTAAAATAATAATAATAAAGCGGTTCAAAGTTAAAAGCACATAGATTAAAACATGTACTGAAATCAAACAAATAAGCCAAATATGACAGTTTGAGCGACCGTGCTAGAACCACGGAACTCGGGAATGCCTAACACCTTCTCCCGGGTTAACAGAATTCCTTACTCGGATTTCTGGATCGCGGACTGTTAAACAAAGTCATAATTTCCTCGGTTCGGGATTCAACCGGTGACTTGGGACACCATTAATCTCCCAAGTGGCGACTCTGAAATCTTAATAATAAATTCGGTTCCGATTGTCCTTTAAGTGGAAAAACTCCTTTACACCCTGCGGGTGTAGGAAAAAGGAGGTGTGACAGCTCTGGCGACTCTGCTGGGGAAAAGAACCCATAACATAGGTTCAGGGTTCAAAATTCGAGCTTAGATATATTGTTGTATTTGGCTTTATCTGATTTTCCTACATGTTTCCTGCTAAATGTGCTAAATGCTTTACCGCTTTGATATTATCTGAACTGTATATAAACTGTGCTGAAACCCTTATCTTCTCACCTCCGGGGATGTGCTCACTGGTGGAGACTCCCTATTCTGTTAGTGTCATACCTTAAAATAAGAAAGAGGCCGGACAAGTTACTAAGCCAGATGGCCTTTTGGTTCCCGGTACATAGCCCCCTCCTCAATTCGAGTTGTCCGCTCGGGTACACAGTCTAGAACCTATACCCAGGTTTTGAATCTAGAATAACTTGACCTCATGCCGGATCCCTAGTAGGAACGCTTATTTGCATCACATGCATATGACTTAGGGGACTCAACACAGGGGTTGGGTCCGTCTAGGACAGGTGTACCCGAAATAATGGACCATCCTAATATATCCTACTTGTGCATTTATCTGTTTTGGACTCGCATGCTGACCGGCTTTGAATATCTGGGAAAATTGAAAAAACAAAAAGAGAAAAAGAGAAAATAGCAGTGTAGAGAGTTAATTACCTATATTAGAAAAACCAATGTCCAAGTAGTGCCGAAATGCTACCGGATTTTTGAGAAAATGAAAGAAAAAAAGAAGAAAAGTATTTTTTTTAGTTTGTTTTGTTTGCCAATGGAAAAGAAAAACAAAAAAGAGTTTTATTTTCAAATTAGTTTGTTTATTTGCCACTGAAAAGGAAAATATAAAAAAGAATCTTGCTTTCAGAAATAGTGTATTTGCCAACAAAAACAAAAAGAGTCTGGTTTTCAAAAATAGTTAGTTTTATTTGCCCGAACTACGCTGGTTTGATTCTCACCGGATGTGAGATACGTAGGCAACCCTCATCGGGTCCAACCACCCTTTTTCAAAAATAGCCAAAAATACCAAGACTTTAACTTTTTGTCAAAATAAGTCGGGTGCCGCCATTCTTGTTTAAAATAAGCCAAATGTCCCCAAAAAGGGCGCCGGAAGGCTGTTTTTGCAAGAACAGCCACCCTGAGTCATTTTTAAACGGTTAGCGGGCACAACCTTAAAATCTTCTTTACAAAGTGCTGAAAGGCCGTAGCCGCAAAACCGGTTGCTTGTTAAATTGGAAAGTTGAACAAAATAGTGTTTTTTTTTCTGTTAGGTCAAAATAAGTGATTAAATCACCTTAATAAATGTGCAGGATGAGCACGATTCAAAATGAACCTTTCTCAATCATGACTAAAATCCCTCTGGAGTTGCGTCTATGGTGGAACGATCTGGGTAAAGAAGGACAGGACGAGGTCAAAAAGTATTTAAAAGGGCTTACTGGTTTGTTAGAGATTGTGCCTCGGGGAGACATCATCAGAGCATTGGTCACATGTTGGGACCCGGCACATAACGTCTTCCATTCCTCGGACTTTGAACTAACCCCGACACTAGAGGAAATAGCCGGCTACATCGGAAAAGATGAGGTTCCTTTAAGGCACAAGTACTTAGGTGCCCCAAGAACTGTAGCTGTGCACAGATTTTTAGACTCCCTGAAGATAAGCAGGACGGTTCACAACACAGATCTGGCAAATGGCTTTTGTGCTCCACACTTCATATATCACAGATATGGCCACATCGGGGGATTCAACAACCCGGAAAGCAAGATATGTAGCAAAGGAAACCGCCAAAAATAGGAGGAGCATAGACGTTTTGCTTTTATGGTGGTTTTTCTAGGGCTTGTGGCATTTCCAAGGAAAGACGGAAACATTGACAAAAAAATAGCCGGGGTCGTCAGCACTCTACTCACTCAAGCCAAAAGCACTCTTGCGCCCATGATATTAGCCGAAATCTTCCGCGCTCTTACAGCCTGCAAAGCCGGGGGAGACTTCTTCGAGGGGTGCTATCTATTGTTGCAAATGTGGATGACCGAACACTTGTGCCGTCGTCCTCAGTTCCTGAGTTATGGGTCTACAAAGAAAACATGTATAGAGGAGTTCTACACAAGGATTAAGGGGATCAGCTTGCCCGAGGGATTCACGGGCTGGACATCATACTTTCGGTCCCTCATCGCTAGTCAAATAGAGTGGACGTTTGGATGGTTGCCTGTTGATGAAATCATATATATGCCAGCAACGAGGCCGCATTTCCTTTTGATGGGTCTTAAGAGCGTTCAGCCTTATGCCCCGTATCGGGTTTTAAGGCAACTCGGGAGATGCCAGATAGTGCCGAAAGACGACGATCTTAGCATCCAAGTGATTGAGATTGGTCCTGATGGACAGTTTCCTGAAGTAAAGGTTCGCCAGGTTTGGAGCGAATGTCAATACTTGGCGGCGAATACCTGTGTGCGGGATCGAGCTAAAGGAGAAGTGTCACCTGAGTACCATGCCTGGTACAGAAGGGAAGTTACATTTGGGAGGCCGGCTAAAAGACCTCACCTCCAGGATTTTGCTGAATCATCGCAAGAACAGTGGGCTTGGTTAGCTAAAGAAAATGAATACAGGGCCCGCATAGGAGCATTGGAAAAATAGGTCCAAGACCTCCAGTTTGAAAACAATGTGCAAGCCGCGGCTGATGAGGGTGAGAGAAAGAAATTGGCCAAAGAGAATGAAGCCTTACGGGCCCAGATCCAAAAGATGAAGCTAGCGGCCGAAAATCCCGTCAGGAGTGCCAAAGATGCAAAGCTTATAGAAAATCTAAGGCAAAAAGTGAATGACTACAGTTTTGATCTCAACAAAGCAGAAAAGGAATTAGCTGGGGTTCGAAAACAATTGTCTAAAAACGCGGAAGAACGAGCCCGCATGATTAAGCAGTTGAGAGAAGAATACGATAATGAGGTCACGGGATTGAAGAAAAAGGTCATTGCCACAGAGAACAGAATGATCAAACAAGCAAAAGAATTCAAAGTTGAAGGAGAGCACTGCTACACGGCATTGGCACAATTAGAAATGGACTTGCAACAACTCAGGAACAAAACCAGGTAGCCAAGCAAACTTTGGAGGCTAGGGCCCAACAGATAGGGCGGTTGCTTCAAGAAAAAGGCAGAATCAGAGAGAGAATCTTAACCGTTGCTCACTCCATTACTAGGAAATGCCAAGTGTGCGAGAACATGACTCGTACCACCTTCTTTGCATCAGTGATGATATTTGTGAAGCGGATAACGAGTGACCTGGACAGACTTCAAGGGGAACTTGCATATAGGCCCGCGGCGAGACCGAACGATGTCCCGCGGGCACCAGGAGATTTAATGTATTCATGATTGTCCTTTAGTCTGCATTTCCTTTTCTACTAGAGTTTGTCATTTGATATGTATTTCCTTTTCTACTAGAGTCTGTCAGTTGTCTGAGTCTGTATTTCTTTTTGTTACACGTCAGTCAGTTGATTGAGTCTGTATTTTCGTTTAAACTAGAATAGGGATGGTGGAGTCTGTAGCTCTTTTCTGCATTAGAGTCTGTTAGTTGTTTAATTTGTCAGTTTTGAGTCTTTGTAATAGACGTATTTGCTATCAATGAAATTGAAAATCCCAAAAACATTTTGCTTCTACTTTACATTTATTCTTCACGAACTACGCTCGGTCTGATTCATGCGGGGTCATGATACGTAGGCAATCTACATAGGATTCGATCGTAACTAAATGAAAAAAAGGAAAAAACGAGAAAAGAATGAAAGGAAAGAGGGGAAAAACAAGAAAGGAAAGAAAACAAAAGATGGAAAAAGAAAAAAAAACAAAAAGAAAATAAGGAACCAAACAAAAGCAAACAAGAGAAAATAAAAAGGGAGCAAAGGAAAGAAAAGAGCGGAAAAACAATTTGTGAGGCAGGGAGAGAATAGGAACAAGACAAACAAAGGCAAGAGATGAAAAGAAGAAAAAAAACAGAGAAAAGTTTGCAATTGGAAATAAGGAAAAAGGCCGGGACGACGCATGCGACCAATCAAAAGCATAATAGAACTGTTTAACTGCCTAGGTGCATTCACTCCCCAAATATGCGGGTACCAATATGTTAAATGCCCTAACGCTAACGTGATGGTTTCATTTTGTCATGTCATTCCAGAAAGGTGGTTGGTTTGTTGTTTGAAAGTGGTAACTCTTCTTCACAAGGACAAAAGGCAATGGCAAACAACAAGAGAACTGAGTTGGTTGATACCGGTGCTCGACAACAGTTGGTGGAACGGGATAATGGGTTGGTTGAAGAGGTGCGGATGCTGAGACAACACATGACAAACATGTATCGAGCCTGGATGACTGGAAAGGCGCCACCCCGCCACCACCAATTTTCCCGGACGCTACCCTTACCCAAACTCCCAACACAATACCAGATGATCCTCCATATTCTCCAGATACACCCGCTTATCACACTCGTCCCAAATACCCTAGTAGCTCCATCGCTCATCCTTCAGTCACTTCTCCCCAAAATTGCCCTCCTGTCATATCCATTACCCCAAATAATGAACACCCATTCAAAGCTCGTAATGCCCAATATCACCCTCCAGAGGTTGTCCGCAAGGTCCTTGATTCATACAACAAGAGCTCCAGGGATGAGCAGTTTCATGCTAGAAATGCAAAGGTAACAGAAAGAGAAGGACGAGATGAGACACCCAGGAAGCTGAAAAGCACAGAACAGTCCTTAAGGGACAAGCGAAGAGTGGGAGGACAGAGTAGCATGACTTGCAAAGAACTGATTGTGCCACATGACGCCCGCCTGCCCGCAGGATTCAAAGTACCAAAATTTAACTTGTATGATGGGCGTGGAGACCCGGTAGCCCACCTGAGGGTCTATTGCAACGAAATGAGGATTGTTGGAGAGCAAGATGACGTGATGATGGCATATTTCAGTAAAAGCCTAACTGGGGCAGCTTTGGACTAGCATGGTCGTCAAAATGTCGATGAGTGGCCTACATTGGGTGATATGGCTCAAGACTTTGTCCGATATTTTCAATGCAAATCGAGGGTTACCTCAGAATGCTCCTTGCTATCTAAGATGGAAAAGAGGCTGGAGGAAAGCTTTAATGAGTTTGGGCTCAGATGGAGGGAGCAAGCTGCTCGAGTCAGTCCCCCGATCAGCGAAGAAGAAATGGTTAAGCTTTTTCTACAGGCCCAGGGACCCACTTACTACAGTCATTTGATCCCGGCCCTGGGAAAGCATTTCAATGATGTGTTAAAAATGGGGGAGCTAGTGGAAGAAGGAATCAAGTCAGGCAAAATCGTGAGTTGTTCGGAAGCCATTCAGAACGTACCAGTAAGCTTGGTTGGAAGAAAGAGGAACAGAAAAGATGATCCGATAGGTTTTCGTCCCCGTGGTTATCCTTGTGCATTAGATGACCTTCCCCGACGCTACTTCTCTCCACAGAACTCCCAAAGTCGCCCATCACATTCCCAGTACCCAGCTCCTCGAAATGCCCATCTACCCCCGCGAGCTTACCAAAAACACCCCGGATCAGGTTTTCGGCCTAACCCAACATTTAAGAATGAGAGGTTACGGAAGAAGAAAACCTTCACTCCGTTGGGAGAATCATACGCCAGTCTGTTTCACCGGTTAAGGACACTGGACATGTTGAAGCTGATTCAGATAAAAGCACCGAACCCTCCTCCAAAGAAGTTTGATCCTTCTCAAAAGTACAGCCCTAGGGCACGACATAGAGAAATGTTGGAATCTGAAGAATGCAATTCAAAAGCTTATTAATGCAGGCGACATCGTCGTGCAAAATCCATATGCAACAAACACTGGCCAAGATCCATCTCCTGTGCACAATGAGACGCATATGGTGGGTATGATTGATCGTGAGAATGAGCCGGCAGAAGAAACCCAGAAGCAGTTTGCTCAGAACAATGTGATGAAGACTTGTGAAAATTCCAGCAATCTTGGTGTGAAATTCAGTGGCTAAGACGCCGTGCTTGGTAATTGGGAAGACGCTCCATCTCTTGGAGTTTTGGTGGTTTATTTTGCTGTCATTTCTGTTGTCCTGGTTATTTCAGGGTTGTAATCCGGATATTGTCTTGTGACTCAAACCCTTCTATCCTTTAACTTTGTCTTGTTTGTCTCGTCGTAGTAGCTTGTGTAGTGCTGTTTAGGTTTGTTCAAGGGTTGTAACTCTAGTCTAGTTTGCTTGTTTCGTTGTTTAAACCCTTTCACCGTCAGTTTAATGCAATTCCCTATTTCCCGCCATTTCTAGTCATTTTATCTAATTCCTTTCTCCTTTTGCAATTCTTTTCATGCTGGTTCTGGTGACATGACATGCACGCATAATTCTCAGCCTGGTTTTTAAAAGTCAGTTTAGTGAAAGAAGCAATAAGACAATGTTGAAGATGTATGGACAGTCGAGGGATTTTGAAATCTCTTCAAGCCCAAATTGGGTGAAATTGGGTCAGACGGAACATAAAGAAATACTGTGGAAATGCATCATGCCACATCGGCTTGAAACCAAAGGCAAGTTTGCCCCAAGTCTACAGGGGCCATTCGTGGTACCGAGATTGTTGTCCAATGGTGCTGGGTAATTGACAAATGTAGAAGGCAAATGTGTGGATATGGTTAGTAATTCCGGTGCAAGCAAAAGATGTTACGTATGTTTTCCTCAGCTTGTTTAATTGTGTAGTTTGTACTTGGCATGTTTTGGAGATTGGAATGACGAAGGCATTTTGTTCTGCTATCCAAACACTTTATCCTTTGTTACCCCTTTGAGCCTCGGTTATTTTCTAGCATACCCCTCTTTCGGAATCGATAACAAAACTCAGAAGCCCGAGCGGGGAAAATAAGCGGAGAAACAAGAGAAAAAGGAGAAGGAGAAGAGAAGAAAAGAGAAAAGAAAAGAAAGAGAAAAACAGTGAAATAGAAAAGCAAAACAAAAAGAGAAAAAGAAAAGAAAAGAAAAAAAACAAAAGGAAAAGAAAAGAGAAAAAAAAAGAAAAGAAAAAGAAAAGAAAAGAAAAGAGAAAGAAAAGAAATGAAAAGAAATGAAAAGAAAGAAAAGGAAAAGTGGAAAAAGGAAAGATCGCAACAACGAAGTAATTTTATGATCTGAATTACGTTTGACTTGATTCCGAAAGGATACGTAGGCAGCCTCTCTCTGAGGTTCAGTCACACCGAAATAAAAGTGCAAAGTCCCCAAGGAAGAAGCTGGGGTAGAAATTGTGGTTGTTGTGGGAAATCTGATTCC
Organism: Nicotiana attenuata; assembly: GCF_001879085.1. Lineage (NCBI taxonomy): Eukaryota > Viridiplantae > Streptophyta > Magnoliopsida > Solanales > Solanaceae > Nicotiana > Nicotiana attenuata. The sequence goes on from NW_017670863.1 coordinate 98,740, forward strand.
GAAAGTTGTAATTTTGAACCCATGATGAAATTGTTTTGAGCCTTCAATACCCTTTCTTTCTAACCCTATCCAAAAGCCCACATTACGGTCCAAAGAAAGACCTTTCGATCAGTTTTCAAGAAATGCCGAGTCAAGTGAGCAGAGGTGAATCATATCAGGGGCAACACTCCGGTCCAAATGAAGGAAATGAAGAATGAGAAAGTCTTGTTGATGAGAACCCTCACGGGTACCCCCAAGGTGATGAAAGCTGAGAGAGATCAAAATGAGAGTCTTATTGGTGAAAACCTTCACGGGCACCATAAGGCGACGGTGAGTTGAGAGAAAAATCAAAATGAGAGAGGCTTGATGGTGAAAACCCTTCGGGCACTACAAGTCGAATAAGGATTGTGAATCGGATCGGGCAAGCGGAGCATTGAAGCCCAGTTTCACGGCAAAAGGTACAACAAGAGCTGAACATCAGATTTGCTAAACAGAGTAGGCTGCAGGTGCATGTCAAGGTCGTTAGAGTCGGTATCCACATCTGATGGATTGCTACTCTGTAGGTTTCTTGTTAGGAATCGTCTCCCTCCATTACCCTTTACTCCAATCCTCCCACTTTGTTTTACTCCTTCGTCCTAGGTCGGTTGATCAAAACAAGTGAGAAATGATGTCAAAATCTGCCACCAAGCTTTCCAATTAAACAACACGGGACCTGGTGAGCACACAAAGGCGTCAAGCCAGGAGAAAACCGCAGGAACACTGAGTTGGCCACAATCAACATGCTTGGGGATTCGTGCAAAATACAAGGGTCTGATTTAGGAACCACGCAACAGATGGAGGGTGTTTGGGTGAACGGATCAGAGGTAGTCTCCGTGTCAAGGGTAGCAAAGAAAGTGGTTAGTCAATAAACAAGCAAGATCTTCGAGAGGGAATCAGTTATCGTGACAAGTGAAAGAACAATAAACTCAAGGCTAAAGTCAGTGGTCAAGAAAGAACATCATATACACAAAGCAGGGACAATAGACATGATGCGGGATTCATATGAGACATGAGGATTGGGGAGATGACCGTTCATGCAATGCAACAAATGGAGGATGATGGGCCACCTTCGAAGTTCAAGGCCACAAACTAACCACCACTTTTTAAACTCACAAGTTTCCTTTGTTTGAAATAGGAACAAAGCAGTGCAAGAAAGATGGTTCAACAATAAGAAAAAAAAAAAAAGAAAAGGAAGAAGAGGAGAGTCGATAAAAGGGAAGTTTCTCAAATCTTCGCCCTTGCCTGTCTTATTAGCATGCATAAAATGCTGCCATTGCTTTTCACATTTTATCCTACTCTGATGAACCTTCTCCTAGGATCTACATCTTAGTCTGATGAATTTTTCTCCTAAGATAGAAAATCTTAGTCTGATAAATTGTTCTCCTAAGATTGAAGACCTAGTCTAGTGGGCTTTCTCCTAGGATCAAAATCTTAGTCTGAGGAATCTTTCTCCTAAGATAGAAGGCCTAGTCTGATGAATTTGCTAGTCAAATGTCCTTGATTTTACTCACAGGATCGTGCATTCCAATCAAGTCTTTTGTTTTACTCTTATCATTGCATCAATAGCTTAGGTGATCCATATTTTGCTAACAACCCCCAAATCTTCCTAGTGCAAACTGGGGCAGAAAATTTTCTTTGTTTGTTTGGTTGCAGTCAGGAGCCCACCTGGAGAACAAGGGAATACTTTTCAAGTTCAGCAATCAGGAGCCCACCTGGAGAACAAGGGAATACTTTTCAAGTTCAGCAATCAGGAGCCCACCTGGAGAACAAGGGAATACTTTTCAAGTTTCAGCAGTCAGGAGCCCACCTGGAGAACAAGGGAAGTGCAATTCAATTTTAGCTTTTAATTTTTAATATTTGATAACACGCTGTATCCAGTTACCAAACTGGGGCAGAAATTTTCTTTGTTTGTTTATTTTGTTGCAGTCAGGAGCCCACCTGGAGAACAAGGGAATACTTTTCAAGTTCAGCAATCAGGAGCCCACCTGGAGAACAAGGGAATACTTTTCAAGTTCAGCAATCAGGAGCCCACCTGGAGAACAAGGGAATACTTTTCAAGTTTCAGCAGTCAGGAGCCCACCTGGAGAACAAGGGAAGTACAATTCAATTTTAGCCTTTAATTTTTAATATTTGATAACACGCTGTATCCAGTTACCAAACTGGGGCAGAATATTTTCTTTGTTTGTTTTGTTGCAGTCAGGCGCACACCTGGAGAACAAGGGAATACTTTTCAAGCTTCAGCAATCAGGCGCCCACCTGGAGAACAAGGGAAGTACAATTCAAATTTTAGCTTTTAATTTTTAATATTTGATAACATGCTATACCCAGTCACCAAACTGGGGTAGAAAATTTTCTTTGTTGTTTATTTTGTTGCAGTCAGGAGCCCACCTGGAGAACAAGGGAATACTTTTCAAGTTCAGCAATCAGGAGCCCACCTGGAGAACAAGGGAATACTTTTCAAGCGTCAGCAATCAGGAGCCTGCCTTGAGAATAGAGGCACATATTTCAAACTTCAGCAGTCCAGCATCACTCGGAGGAATGGCGAAACATCTCCAATCACAATGCAAGGCAACAACGCAAGAATTCCAGTGGAAGAATACAAGTTCAAGGCAACACAAGAGCAAGTTAGAAGACATAGATAGGACCCTTTTGTAATTCATAGATCATAGCTTAGGCTAGCTTCTTTTTATTTTAACATGGTGTAATAAGGAGGTCAGCGAGCAGTAGCAACAGCAACAACAGTGAAATCACAGTCCCTGGTAGTCCCAGCTACCAGACCTTCCCGAACTACACTGACCTGATTCCTTTTTAGCCAAGGATATGTAGGTAATCTCAGAAGCAGGGTGCGGTCAAACTTTTCAAAAATGCTTCACACGGAGTATTCAAACGGGCAAAAATCGCTCGTATTTGCTCACTTATCTTTGCACGAAAACTCTTCATGTTTCCGAGCAAAGAGGGGCAGCTGTGAGCACGTGATTTTTGCCCTATGTGAATTACTCCCATAAATTTAAAACAAAATAACTTCTTTCAGTATTTACAATTTTGTGGATTTTCGTGGCATTTTCTGTTAATTGTTTACATTTTGTTTGTGCATTTTAATTAGTGAAAATACAAAAAATGTGTTGTATGTGCCTTTAGGAGTTAATTTTGCATTTTAAGAATAGTAATAAGGTTGTTTTATAAAAAGGAAAATCACAAAAAATAGTCATTTTGCGTCTTTTAATTCCAATGTGGATTTTTAGTAGTTTTTCTTTAATTTCTTAATTATGGTAATTAATTTGCTAAGATAATTTGAGTAGGAATCAATTTAGGTTTATTTTTAATTTTATTTCTAAAAAAAGAAATTAAAAAAAAAGAGAGTTAATTTGAAAAGAAAGAGAAAGATAAAAGAGGAGTTGAATTGTTTTGGGCCAAACCCTTTAAAATTCTTAAAGCCCAAACGGACCCCCCACCCCAAAACCAAATAAGCCAAGCCCAAATACACCCAATACCCGGTCCAATCTTCAGTCCCTAGGATCCCCCAAAACGGCGTAGTATCATGCCAATACTACGTCGTTTGATACCTTTAAGCTAAAATTAATCTGGTCCGTTCCGTCCATCTAATCCAACGGTCCATAATTGATTTGGACTTTTACATAAAAGTGTCTGAAAATCTAGAAACCCTAAAGACCATTCCCCTCTTCCTCGTACTCTTTGTTCCCCGCCGGCTCCGCCTTGCACCGCCGCCGGAAATCGCCTCACGGCGGCGTCCGGCGTCCAATGACGCCCAAAATTACACCATTTCCTCCCCTCGCTCCCCTCTTCCCAAATCCAACCTTGTTTTCTTTCAAATCCCAAAAAAAACCCTCAAATCTACCAAACCCTAGGCGCCGCCACCACTGTGCACGGCGGAGCCGCCGTCCAAACTCAACCAAACTCACACCCTATAATTACTAGGTCACCACAAACCCTGTACTCTTGATTATTTCATAAAAAACCCAACCGGATGGCCCTAATTTCACATCTAGGGTTTTAAGCAAGGTTGACACTGCGACTCTCGATTACCGATGTCTAATGGCCCTAAAAGTGATATCATATGCTTATTTGACATGGAATAGACATATAATATCATTTTTGGGGCCAATTTCAAATTGCTGCATTAAAGCCGAAAATCAGTGAGTTTCTCAATTCCTTTTTTTTATGTGTGTCTGTTTATCTGTGTTATTCCAATGCAATTGTTTGCTTTTACGAATTTCAGTAATTGGTTCATATTAGCTTAATGTTGATTTTTTTCGTTTTGTTTCTGATTGTTAAGTTTAATTCTGAGTGGTTTAAATTTTAGTGTAGTTAGATTTTTTTTTCTTTTAGTTTTACTTTGATTCAGTTGGTGTTTGGCAATTCTGATAAGTAGTGTAGTATTTGGTTAAACACATGTGTATTAGCTCTGTAATTTGATTTTTGTTTCCTTTTTAGATTTTAGTTTAATCGTGTTTCAAATCTCTTTTGGGTACTGTTTGATTTTTGCTTGATTGAATCAATAGTTCTGTTAGTTTAATTAGTCTAGTTTAATCTGTTTCAATTTTATCAATAACTGTTCTTTAATTCAGTATTTTTAAAGTATTTAGGCCTAGATGATTGGATATATTTCCAATAGCTTAGTCTTTAATTAACTATAGTTGAATCTTAACTAGAACAAAAGGAGTTTGGTTGGGTTAGTAATTTTAGGTTGAATTCAAGGGTAGCTTAGACATTTAGGATTGGATAGCACATGGTAGTTGAAACTAGAATCTTCTAGGACCTTCCAAAGTAGGACTTTAGTGTAATTTCAGTAATTGTGGTGTATTAACTTGTGACACAAGTCAGAAAATAAGGGGTTAAATGAGTAAATAAAGAAGGACTAAAAAGAAAACTGAAAATTTGATAAGGGCTTATGTGTGCCTATAAAAGGGCATGACCTTGCCTTCATTTGCAAGTTTGGAAACCCTCTGAAAAATTCCAAAGTTTTGAGCCTTCAAATCCCCCCCAAAAAACAGTGTTCTCCAGTTTTTCAGATCTGAAACTAAAATTCAAAAATTCAAAAACAAAAACAATAGAAAACCTTCAAAAATCCAAAAAAATACTATTCCATTAGATAATCCAGGTTAATTGTGACTTTTTGTTGTTGATTTTCATTTTTCTAGTTCAATACTTGGATTCTGAGACGTTAGGTGTTCACTGGTCTGATTTCGAGCAATTTTGGGTCTGTTTAAACTGGTTTTGGATGAGTTTTGGATTTGCTAAAGTATTCTGGTGCATTTCGAGCCTATTTGAGTGCATTTCAAGTGGTTTGGGTTGATTTGCTAGTTTTCTGTTAGCTCGTTGAATATTTCTGGATTTTTGAACCTATTCCTGGGCTATTGGTTATTCAATACTACTGGAAACTGCTTGTTACTGCTGCTGATTCAATCGTCGTCTTGACTGACCTCTTCTCCCCATTTCTATACTGTTTCCAGGTATTTTTCCAGTTCCAAGTCGACGTGTGAAGGACTGAAACAATCAATGTGTAGCTTATCGAAGAAATAAAATCTGGCCTGAGTTAATTTGACATTGACCTGTTTATAGTTATGTCGATTTGCATAGTAGTAACAGAGGATTTGACCTGTTTATAGTTATGTCGATTTGCATAGTAGTAACAGAGGATTTGAATATTTTGCAATTTATAATAATTGAATTGTAATGGGACTGTTTGTGTTAGAAACCAACATTTCAGCTTATTAGTATTAGCCAGTGAATGAATGTGTAGGCCTATCAGGCTCGTTTGAATTTGTTTAGGAAATTGCGATACTAATCAGTCATGAGAATGAATTTCTAACAGTTAGTTTTGTGTTCAATCATTCATGAACATTGTCAGTGAACAGGAAGGTTATAAATGGTCAAAATAGATAAGCAAGTTGTTAGCCTGTGTATTTGAAGTTAATCATGAGTATTTAGTTGAATCCATGCCTTTTGTGTTTATGTTGTCCTTGTTTGCTGATTGTTAAAAAACGGGAAATGAGTTCAGAATGTGCAGTTTGTGATTAAAACTTAGGAAAAGCAATCCAATCCTGGGTAGTCAGTTTTAGATTGGTATATTCTGGTACTACTATTAATAACACAATTTTAACACTACTGTGCCTTAAAATTCGAAGTTCTCACTAATAAGGGTCACATTGGTAAGTGATCCATAGCTCACCCGTCCAGGGATTCGATCCCCGACTTATCTCACACGACTTGGCCAGCCTTTTTCATCTTGGGCTGATCTCAGGCCCAATAGATGGTTTATTGGAAATTTTCGTCTGGTTTGCTCTCCTCGTGTGGTTTGGGCCATTTGGGCCCAAGGCCAAAAAGGGCAATTGGTTTGGTAATATCTAAATGGTAGATTGTGGGCTTTTCTTAATAATAACTAACTAGGTTTCTTTCTTTATTGTATTTAGAGACAAATTGCAATAGAAATTATAGATTTGCTTTAGGTTTGCCTTTTAAATAAACGTGAGATGAGCCTCGCCAAACAAAATTCATAAATTGCGGGGCCCTCATTACATGCTCATGTTAAATTACCTAGACTCCGGGACGGGCCGTTTAGCGAATTTCACGGCCTTCCCCAAAGATAATAACGCGATAGTCTCTTTAGGCACGCAATTTAAATAATTTTACTTTCCTAAATACGGGTGCACATTTATGTGACCCAAATCCAAATCCCAACGAAGTCGAAATGTGTCAAAAATCGCGGGTGCATTTATGTGACGCGGTTCGAGACGTGTTTCCATGACGTTGCAATTCTCTTAAAATAATAATAATAAAGCGGTTCAAAGTTAAAAGCACATAGATTAAAACATGTACTAAAATCAAACAAATAAGCCAAATATGACAGTTTGAGCGACCGTGCTAGAACCACGGAACTCGGGAATGCCTAACACCTTCTCCCGGGTTAACAGAATTCCTTACTCGAATTTCTGGATCGCGGGCTGTTAAACAGAGTCATAATTTCCTCGGTTCGGGATTCAACCGGTGACTTGGGACACCATTAATCTCCCAAGTGGCGGCTCTGAAATCTAAATAATAAATCCTGTTCCGATTGTCCTTTAAGTGGAAAAACTCCTTTACACCCTGCGGGTGTAGGAAAAAGGAGGTGTGACAATTCCACCATGGTATATTTTTCAAAAAACACACATTTAAATTGCAGATTTTGATGAGCCTTGTATAGCATAATTTTAAGCTATATTTCTTTTATTACCATCGGATGACACCATTTCAATACCGTTTTATAGGAAAAAATTATCAAGTCAATATGCAATTAATTCTAACTCTATTGAAAAAATGAGGAAATTTCAGGTTTAAATAAAGCTCTCTGCCTCTGCCCAAAGTGAAGCTGTGAAAAATTAAAAAACAAAAAATAGAGCAAAAAAGAAGAAAGAAGAACTGAAGAAGCTCTCTGACTCTGTTCTATTGATTACAGCACCTTTTTGCTTGATAAAAAATAGAGCCAAAAAAAAAGAAGAAGAAGAAGAAGAAGAAGAAGAAGAAAATGGAAGAAAAAACATAGCTTTTCTTAGACTCTGTTTTGTTGAGTGCAGCAACAATGATAAAAAACAGAGCAAAAAAAAAAAAAGAGAAGAAGAAGAAGAGAAAGGAAGAAAAAACAGAGCAAAACAGACTCTGTTCTGTTGCAGCAGCAACGATAAAAAATAGAGCCCAAAAGAAGAAGAGAAGAAGAAGAAGAAGAAAAATGAAGAAAGAAAGAAGAAAGAAAAAAATTGGACAGAGCAGAGCAGAAACTCGAAAAAAGAAGAAAGGAGAAGAAGAAAGAAGAAAAGAGATGAAGAGATACATACCTGATGAAGAAACTCGCAGAAGAAAGGAAATCGCCGGTCTGTTGTCGACTTGAAGGAGAAAGAATAAAGAAATCGCGAGCCCTAATTTTTTGTTTTAACCGCAGATCGCTGCCTTCTTCTTCTTCTTCTTTTCCTTTTTTTTTTTTTTTTTTGCAAAAAGTGACGCTACAGGTCGCCACACGCTACAGAGGCAGAGGCACTCGCCTCTTTGAAAATGCTACGCTACAGAGTAAAATGGCGATGGAAGCTCGCGTCGCCTTGCCTCACGCTATTAACGCCGAAGCGAGCGCTATTTACAAGCCTGGTCATTTCTAACCCAAAAGATATTAGTACTAACACATTCCTGTGACTTTGTTTCTTCTTTACAACAGAATACATCTCTTTGCCCTAAATCAATCTAATTAACGGCATCAATTAATCATGTTTCTTAATTACATTCAAAATACTTGGAGTCTACATTGTGTTGTTACGGTGAGTTGTTATCCATACACTCTCTTTTGCTTTTCAAGTATGACGTTGTAATAGCTTTAAAATTTAAATATACAATGATTACCTAATTAAACAAGTGAAATGTTACTATTTGAAGTTGCCACATAGTTCACCTCTTAACTTAGAAAATAGTTGATTGATTTCCTAATATATACTCTGATTTTTATAACTTTTCCTTTGTGCTTTAGCCACTTGAAAAACTTTTCACATTTTGTATCTCCTGTCAAATATTATATTTTAGTTTGATGTTTCAAAATAGTAGGAGGCCATTTATTACATTTTTCAACCTACTTAACTGCTTGGAGTATTAATTAACTGACATGTTTAAGAGAGGAGATACAAGATAGTTTAAAAAAAATATTCTTTTGATCAAAACCATTGACGGAACAACAATCAATTGAAACAGTTCTCCACAATCAATCGAAATCAGTTTTATAAAATGAACGATATTAGAGAATATAGAAGTTAGTCAAGCAACAAATTAAAAGTAATTATTTCTCAATATTTGATTTAGGGATATCAAACGATTTTCAGAGTAAAGCTGAAGTACGAAAATAAATAGAAATCATTGTAAGATTGGGCCATCTAATATTCAAATTACAAGCCCAAACTCTTGATTCGACCCGTCACTTCCAACATGGGCTTCTTCTTCGGCCGATAGTCCATTGAACCACCACCCCCAAAGTCCGCTATCTCACTCCGCCGCAGCCGGCGACGATCTGCTCCTTCCATCTCTTTCTCCGGAGACGGCGTCTACTTGTATGTTCACCATCTCTCTCTCTATCGGTCATTAGGGAAAATCTCTCATCGCTTTTCCAAATGCTTTTTTTTTTTTGGTTGGTTGTGTCTGCTTCCACTGCATAAAGAAAGCTTTTTCTTTTTTCCTCCCAAATGGACACTTGAGTGAATATAGGTATCTTTTTAGTTATAGAAGATAATAAGTAGAGTACTGTTTATTAGAAGTAGACTCTATGTTGAGTTTGTTTTAGTACATTGGCTCTAATACAAGAATTTATCTTTAATTTACCGAGATTATTGATTTGTTAGAGAGAAGAATCTAATTTTGGTTTGTTGTCAGAACATAGATGGACTGCAGAATTCTATCATTGAATAGGTCTTGTAGCTTGGCTAGTAATCTTCGGACCATTCCTACACGCAATACTGTATTTTATCGGAAATGTTCTTATCTGCCTGCAGGTATTACTTCCAGTAGTCCCTTCTTTTGCAGTAAGTTAATAGACTAATGAAATTGTTATTTAGCATTTTTACACATGAAAATTTTCCGTCAATTGTTTGTAGTTGTTCTTATTGGTGAAAACCATCACGAAATGCTATACTTTAAATTAAATGTGTCTTCGTAGAGATTTTACTGTTGGGTTAATGGGTCATGTTGTTTTTTTATGGTTATTAACAGGGTTATTTCGTAAGTCAATTAGGTGCTCGATGAAGTCATATAGGTTATCAGAGCTTACCAGTTCTGAGGTTGACAGCCTCAAAGCTCGTCCACGCATTGATTTCTACTCCATTTTCAACATAGTGAGTTATAGTGCTTTTTGAACTAATTTTATATTTTCTTTTTCCTTCTAATTACTTATTTATCAGTTCAATCAAGTAGACTTATTTTGAATGTTGAATGAATCGCATCAGGTTCAACCCATTGTTGATGATGTTCGTAATAGAGGTGATGCTGCAGTTAAAGAGTTAGTGCCTGTTTGATATTATGCCTTAGTTGCAGTGTTTGTTTCATCAACAATTCTTACCCTGTATCTGTTATGTGAAAATCCCCTTATTTTCCACCTCCCTTACCATAAGAATGCAGAACATGTATTTACCTTTAACGATTTAAGGGGGAAAAATAGAATGCAGAACATGTGTTATTGATCCACATCAAAGGCCAAAGATATGCTCCAAATGGAGGTGCTAGACTGTATAATATTAATGAATACTGTAAAGGGCATCTCTCCTAGCATATTATATTGTAGAAAATTATGTTAGGTTCTCATTCCTCTTGCATGGACCAAAATGATCTAAATATTAATTGACATTAAGATGAGCTTTAGCACATATTCACACTCCACATTTCAGTCTCTGATCTAATGCTCTTAAAAGCGAAAAGCGAAAAGAAGCGACAAGGTTCCGTATAGCAGATCCAACTTGGTGACCTTTGTGTCTTTGCAACTATAAACCTAAACATAAAATATGATTCTATTGTGCCTATTATCAGATGCTCTCTCTCCCTCTCTTTTTTTAATTCGCTTAGGAAACATTGTACCAACATTTCAAACTACTTCCTGTTGTATCGACTTTTTGGATATACTTTTATTAATTAAAGCTAATAATTTAGTTTCAACCAAAGATGAATATTTGCTACCGTGTTTTTGCAGCTTGTTTTTACTCTTTTTGTAATTGATTCTTAATTTCTTATCAACTTTAGTTGCCAGTTTTTTAATTTGCTGGACAAACTAAGTTCAAACTTTCAAACCTTCAGAATATCCCTAAGTTTAGATTAAATAGATATAGAACTTACAAAAAATTTCAGTATTTTTGCTCCTTGTCGGCTTGTCCATCACATATCATTCTTTTAGAGTTAATAGTTCCGTTTGAAAGTAAAAGATGCCACGATAGAAAAGTTAACATGTCTTTTTGTCTTGATGTTACTTTGGTATGATGTCTATAACTTCCTGGGCAGTTACACGTCGCGGTTCGACAAAGTTGTACTGGATAAGATAGTTGAAGATGTCAATGAGCTTCCAGATCCTGAGGTATATATTTAAATACACATTTTCTTATTGATGTGCGGGATTGGGATTAAAGAGAGTGACATTTTAGAGTTTGAATTGTGTTTAGGATTTTTTTTGTTTCCTTTCCTATTCCTCTTTCTTTAATTTTTGTCTTGAAGAACAATTGAAATCAGTTTGTCTTATTTCCAATCTAACTGCTTCTTCTTTTGACTCAGCTTGATTCAGCTGTTCGAGAAGCATTTGATGTGGCATATAACAACATATATGCCTTTCATGCTGCTCAAAAGCCTGTTGAGAAAGTTGTGGAGAACATGCATGTAGGTTATGGTTATTGTATAGGATTGATCTCAGTTGTGTGGCCTTGTTTAGCAGCACTGTGTTGGCACTCTTACTTCTCCTTTAACTTCCATATTTCCTACTCAGGGTGTCAGATGTAAACGTGTGGCTAGGAGCATTGCCTCTGTAGGGCTTTATGTTCCTGGTGGAACTGCTATTTTACCTTCTACAGCTCTGATGCTTTCAGTTGTACGGTGATTCAATTTTCCAATTTAATTTCATGCTCTCGTTAATCATTTCTTTCAATGCTAATTCCCCGAGTACAAAATCTTCAATTTTTCTCTTTGGCCAGCCAGCACAAATTGCTGGGTGTAAAACTGTTGTACTTGCAACTCCACCTTCTCGGGATGGCAGCATTTGCAAGGTATTTGTGTACCATCTCACTTTGTTGGTATAAGTTTAAGTATCAATGACCATTTATTTGGATGCATTTCTTGTAGGAAGTGCTTTATTGTGCCAAGAAAGCAGGTGTAACCCACATCCTTAAAGCTGGAGGTGCTCAGGTATAAGATGATATGCTTCCGTGGTCTTGCGTTCATGAGCGGACATTGCATCTGACTCATTTCACTTAATTTCTTACTTCTTTTTCAGAGCTTAAACTTTCTACTTCACAGTCCACTTACTGTAACTTTTTAAAATCCACAGGCAATTTCTGCTATGGCCTGGGGCACTGAATCTTGCCCAAAGGTACAGCTTTCACCTTAAAAGTTGAAGCCTGCCATGTTGTATCATACAAGCACTAGTATACTTCTATTGCTTTGCTGAGGTTACGCACGCAACACAGAATAAACGTTATTAACATGAGTACTTTCAGGCAATTAATCCTGGCTTAAGTAGACGTGCATGTATTATTTATAGAGTACTCTTGCAATGGCACACGAATAGTGAACCTTCATACAGATGATCCTAATTAGTTTAGGATTGAGGCGTAGTTGTTTTATTTATGCAAAAAGTATAACTTTAATAATTGGACAAGGGTTGATGGAAAAGAAACTATGCATCCCTTTCATCCGTTCATTTTTCCTTTAAAACATGATGTCTTTGCTATTGCTTCAAATAGGGAAGGTGAAGTCTTGGCAGGAACAGTAATCGAAGCACGTGCGTTGATTAAATAAGCATGTGCTGATTTGATATTACTAAAGGAGCCAATCTCGCTTCAGGCCTTTGGTGTAAGGCCACAACCGTGAAGTGTGGGTTAGGTGCATGTCACGAATTCGAACCATGTTATTGACTGAAGTCTGGTATTTCGGTAGAGGCAGGGTGTATGGATGAGTCCATTCTTCCCTTATTTTCGAACCTGTGAGCCCAATTGGATGGGTTAGATAACTCACTGGAGATTTCTCGGTTAGGAGGCCCAAATAGGACTGAGAATAGAAAGAGGGCAAAGATTTTGTATAGAAAAGATAACATGAACTTAGTTTCTTAATTATTTTTTGAGAAAATGCATAATACCCCATTCAATTTGTCCTGAAAAATCATTTACACACCTAAACTTTACGGGTGTCCTAACACCCTACTATTGTTAAAACAGTTGTATTTATTTACTCCCTCCTAAGCCCTGGCCCAGCTATATTAATTTGAGTTGGAAACACACGCTTTATTAGTAAGCCACATAATTAACATGGACGGCACTCAACAAACTGTCTTTCCTCTATCTAATTTTCATAGCACATTATATATTTCCTTGTCATCTTCCTATCTTTTCTCTTCAATTCAAGAATTCCAAATACCAATTCATTCCCCACTGAAAATTCAAAAAAAAGCATTACATAAAAACCAAGAAAAAAACAGTGTTCAATTCATAAATCTTTCTATGGTCTCTTTTCTCTTCATAAATATTTATGGGCGTGATGGAATATACAGATCACTTAGACCTCCTTTGTTCTTCCAAAGAACCAAAATCTTTCTATGGTCTCTTTTCTCTTCATAAATATTTCATGAAAAACCAGCTCTTTTTGATGCTGATTCTGGTCAAACTTAATTTTTTCTCAATTCAAAATGTCTAGTAAATAAAAATAACAGTATCTAAACGAGCCTTATTCACTCCATCAGTTAAAAATTCCCAAATTGAAGAACCCTAATGCCCAACCATTGAAAATTCTTCTTGCCTCACTAAAATCGATTTACCCGAACAAAATCGAAGTGACCGGTTGCAAAATCCTTCGACTTCATTTTTTATTTAGAATTCCTGACGAGTTGGAGGAAGACCCGTTCGAAGCCGAACTTCTTTGAAGAATCAAGCTCAAACATTGAAGTTGAATTATCTGCGAAACATTATTATGTTTGGAGGAGAAAGATTAACCTTTGCTTTCAAAGATCAAAACTTCAAAGAGCAACTTGATGCAATTTCGGCAGAATCAAGATGAAGAAGAATTTAGGGTTCTTCAATTGGGTTTGGTAAAATATTGGGGAAGAATGGATTTTACTGTTGGTTGGGGGTTATATTGAAGTTAAAAATTTAATTTTTTTTTTGGACTTTTTTGACGATTAAAATAGAGCAAAGACGCGCTCAATTGCGTTGTCTAAGACGCGCGGCTGACCAAGGCTTAGGAGGGAGTAAATAAAGCAATTGTTTTAACAATAGTGGGGTGTTAGGACACCCGTAAAGTTTAGGTGTGTAAATAATTTTTCATGACAAGTTGAATGGGGTCTTTATTCATTTTCTCTTATTTTTTTAAAATAATTTTTGTGATACTTGACTGAAAATATATATTTTTATTATGATTGCAATCACTAATCAGAATATATATCAAGTAAGATTCCCCTGTATACAGTGAATGTTGATCCTTATTGGTTCATTGTCTATTTTTTTATCTTACAAAGGAAAGTAATTATGGCATGTTTTAGTAGACACATGTATCTGTTCCTTGTACGTCTGTAAGGCTACTACCCTGGTTGTCCTTGAAACCTGTGGTTAACTTGTAGATATCTTAATGAAGTGGGTTTCCTTTCATATTGGTCTTTGGATTTTTGTTTTCCTAAACATGGCATGCATTTACAATCAAACTCTTCTTTTCTTTCATTGATAATATATAAAGGAGAAGCATTATGTACGTTACCATCTATGCCAGGTTGAGAAGATATATGGGCCTGGGAATCAGTATGTCACTGCTGCAAAAATGATTCTGCAGGTATTGGTTTCAAGAGGTAATCTTAGGTTAGGGATATTAGCAATGTAAATAAATTTCACTTGAAACATATATGCTGCCAAAAGACTATTTTCCTTGCCTCTAGTTGTCTTTTGCTAAGTAGTATTCTCTCTCAACAGAACAGTGAAGCTATGGTTTCAATCGACATGCCGGCGGGGCCTTCAGAAGTCCTTGTTATAGCTGACAAGCATTCCAGTCCTATCCATGTGGCAGCAGATTTACTTTCAAAGGTATTAGCTCCACTTTTCACTGCTTGATTAAGTTTTCATTCCTACATTCTTTGTCTGAATCTGGTGCTCTTGTTATTTCACATTGGTAGTGCGTATGTGTCTTCTGAGATCAAAATAGGAAGATTTAAGGTTTTCGGAGTGAAGGAGATTAACTGTTAACACAAGCTGAACTGAAACTTTCAATAATTCCTATCGTTCATTGAGGCAAACGCTTATCACCTCAAATGCAATTTTCAGGCAGAGCATGGGCCAGATAGCCAAGTCGTACTGGTTATTGCTGGGGATGGTGTTGATCTAAATGCTATTCAAGAGGAAATAAGAAAGCAGTGCCAAGCCCTTCCAAGGGAAGAATTTGCACTTCAGGCACTCAGCCACAGCTTCACTGTGTTCGCACGGGATATGCTTGAGGTATGTTTGTCGATCTTGGCTGGCAGCAATTTGCATACAGTTCGATGTATGCTTGCTGTCATTATATAATTCTGCCTGAAACATATTTAAAAAGATTGAATTATCATTAACGTGAACGCAATTTCCTTATAAATTTCTCTATCAGCTATAGGCTTTATCTCGTGGACTTAAATCACGACCCTTTTCAGGCAATTTCCTTCTCAAACATGTATGCACCTGAGCATCTGATAATCAATGTGAATGAAGCTGAGAAGTGGGAAAGTTTAATTGAGAATGCAGGTACTTTTTTTTTTTGGGTCTTAAAATGCAGGTACTTTGAATCTCTGTGTTTGCTAAGTTTTAACTTACTTTTCCATTTGGCATATCTACTTTTGTGTGTGCTTGTTTTGGCAATTGGGTCTGCTGGTTGTGATGTATCCATGAAATATTTTCCTCAAGCTTCTCTTGATTTTAGCAATGTTAAAGTGTGATATACAGTGGGTAATATATTCATCTTTATTCTTCTTATCTTTATATTCCTTTGAGTGAGTTTTCTGTCCTGCCCTTTGTGATCCTCCATATAACACAGCTTTTCCATACAATTTGACAGCATTTTTACCAGAGATTTCTGTTTCATTTTCTATTTTCCCTTGTCTTCATCATCCAGCTGGTTAATACTTTAGTCGTGGTATTTTTTGTCTATTGACGTCTTTAATCTCTATTCCTAATTTTTGTAGTTTAAGGGCGTATGTGTATTGAACACGTAATGTTATTATCTCAGCTCTTGACTGTATAAGGTTGATAGTTCGTTCCCTGTTATTCCTTCAAACTGTATGATTAGCTCTGCAAGATGTCAAATAGAAGGTTCAGGTTCGTTGGCCATTGGCAAGGCGGACAAGTTTCTTCACTAGTGATCTATGCCATCTCCTTTTTCGGTAGGGAGTTGAATATACCGTCATTTCTATTAGATGACGTAGTTGGCTAGCCTTCTGTTTTCTTCTTTGGCATGGTTATTTCAGTCCGCTTGGGTTCCTAGGAGAAGCTCTTAACATATTTCACTACTGATGGTGGCTGGAACTGCTGTCTCCATTTGTAATATGGTGCTTATGATAGACATGGCATTTTTTTACTTCTGGGCTTGAAATCTGGATTTACAATATTGTAGGTTAGGCAAAAAAAAAGTACTCCCTGCAGTAGTCAACTTCTACACACTAATAATCTAACTACACCAGAAAGAAGGCTTTTTTAATATGGCTTACAGTTAACTGAAAGTATATTTTATGGAGGGAGCCTGGTTTTTCAGACAAACAACAACAACAACTACCCAGTATAGTCCCACAAGGTGGGTCGGGGGAGGGTAATACGTACACAGGCCTTACCCCTACCCGAAAGGGCAGAGAGGCTGTTTCCAATCGACCCTCGGCAAAGGAAAACAAAAACAAAAAACAAAAAACAAAAAACAAAAGAGCATTAGTAACTCCAGCAGAAATCACATAAATAATTATCTAAACATAAACCATAAATAAAATGGCATGCAAATATATCGACCAGTAACTACCATAAGGGGGCACAGTACAATACACAGATCATCTATGGAGAGCCCTACCAAACCTCCCCCCCCCCCAGCCCCGGGACAGAAGTACGAAAAATTCTAGAAGCCCCTATCCTACAACCCTGATACTAGACCTCCAGACTTTCCTATCAAGGGCCATGTCCTCGGAAATCCGCATTCTAGCCATGTCCTGCCTAATCACCTCTCCCCAATACCTCTTGGGCCTCCCTCTGCCTCGACTCGCGCCAACCACCGCCAGCCGCTCACAACTCCTCACCGGGGCATCGGGGCTTCTCCTCCGCACATGCCCGTACCACCTGAGCCTCGCTTCCCGCATCTTCTCATCTACTGGGGCCACCCCCACCTTCTCCCGAATAACTTCATTCCTAATCCTATCTAACCTGGTGAGCCCGCACATCCACCTGAGCATCCTCATCTCCGCAACCTTCATTCTCTGGACATGGGAGTTCTTCACCGGCCAGCACTCAGCCCCATACAACATGGCATGTCTAACCACAGCTCTATAAAACTTCCCCTTGAGTTTCTGTGGCACTTTCTTGTCACACAAGACTCCTGATGCAAGCCTCCATTTCGACAACCCCGCCCCTATACGGTGAGTGACATCCCCGTCGATCTCTCCGTCCCCCTGAATCACCGACCCAAGATATCTGAAACTGTCCCTCTTGGCGATGACTTGAGATCCAAGCTTGACGTCCCTGCCTACTTCGCTCGGCTCGGCGCTAAACTTGCACTCCAGGTACTCTGTCTTTGCCGTGCTTAGTTTGAAACCCTTGGACTCGAGAGTCTGTCTCCAGACCTCCAACCTCTCGTTAACACCGACCCTCGTCTCGTCTATCAGGACTATGTCATC
>NW_017670863.1:118875-158198 GCF_001879085.1 Nicotiana attenuata
AATCTATACAAAAAATGGGGAAGGGGGGGGGGGGGGATGACGTCGCCGGCGCTGTCGCCGGAAAATACAGGGGAGGTTAGGGGGGGAGGGGCAGAGGGCTGGGTGGGCTTACCGGTGGGGGACGTGAGAGAGGGGAGAAGGGAGAGAGAGAAGAGGGTGAGCTTACCGGTGGGGGGACGTCGCCGGCAGTAGTGGAGTCGCCGGAGGTTGGGAGGGTCGTCGGAGGAGGAGGGAGCGGGGGGGCAGGGGACGGGGGTGGGTGGGGGGAGGGAGCTGACCGTTGTAGAGGGAGGAGAGAGAGAGAGGACGCTTTGATCACCAAATGAACTCAACAAAAAACACGAACACATCAAAGAATTTGCACTCAAAACCACCGCGAGAGAAATACCGGACTTTAGCACAACAAAAGTAGAGAGAGAGAGAGAGAAAATGGAACGTACTATTATTTGTAGAGGGAATCAGTGGGGGAGATTAGTTTTTCAGACAAACAGATCTATATTTCAATTCTTGAGAGATTGGACAATGCTACTTCCTCAATTTAAAAGTGACAGACTTCCATTTCCCAAAAAAAAAAAAGGTGAAAGACTTAGCAAGTAAATTTAAGCAAACTCATTTATTATAAAATCAACTGTATGTTTATTGTTGTTAAAACCGGAGAACAATCTCAAAATATCAGGAGAAATTTCAGAAACTAGAAGAGGGTATGATGAATATTGAATTACTGGCCTTTCGCTCTGTGTTTATGTGTGTGTCTAGTTGTGTAACTTTGTTTGTTCCCCTTACAACGTTGACACACTGCCAAGCACCAACTACTTGTGTTGATCAGTGGTGACAATTGCTTTTTCCAGAACTTCTTTGTCAAAGTGGTTTGTCTGACTTGTGGAAGCTGTCTAATGTTTGTCCGACTTGGGCTCTTTAGTATACAGCTCAAAAATATGCATGTTCATGTGTTATTTCCGAAGTCTTCTGCGTTCATATAGATACCAGGAAAGTTAGGTTGGAGGTTCATATTTTACCATCAATAGCAACTTACTACTAATCAATCATGTCTCTCTTTGGCAAATCTAACTTATAAATAATCTACTCTGAATACTTGCAGGTTCTGTATTTATGGGACAGTGGACGCCTGAGAGTGTAGGAGATTATGCAAGTGGAACTAACCATGTTCTGCCAACTTACGGGTATGCACGTATGTATGGTGGGGTCTCTTTAGACTCTTTCTTGAAATACATTACCGTGCAGTCTTTGACAGAAGAAGGGCTGAGGAATCTTGGCCCCTATGTGGAGAAAATGGCCGAAGTTGAGGGTTTGGATGCCCACAAGAGGGCTGTAACCCTCAGACTGCAGGACATAGAAGCGAGGCAAGTATCACATTCAAGATGATACCATATGTGGATCCCATTTGTATTCGTAAAAGAATAAATATTGAGCAATTCACTCGTCATGCAAATCTAAGTTAGTTTATAGTTTGTTGCGGCTTGAGCTCTATATTTCCTGCACTCTGATTTTTATCCTTAAAAGTGTTGAACTGAAAGCACACCTGGAAGAAAAAGAAGTAAAGGTAATGGGTACCAATGGATGAGCGAGTTCATCTGCTGTATTTGTTGGAATAAATTTAAACCAGATATCTGAAAAGATGTTTTCATCAAATCTAGCAGTACCAGATTTGACGGTTGTATCTTAATTGGGCTTTTGCCATGTTTTGTAACAAAAGTTGTAATGCAGCAAACTTGTAATGTTTTGATTAGATGTAATTATAGTGGTGACAAAAGGTTGCTTTTGCTACAGATAATGAAGAGCTAAAGTCTCTGATATCATTTATGAGTAATTCTTATCTTGTAATTGCTTGAATTTTAATATCATTCAATATTAGTAACTTTCATTCATTATTCAATCTATCTATATAGAATAGGAGAAGCAAAGCCATATTATTGTGCCAAGTGGCACAACAACAATTAGCCAAGTGGAACTCCTTTAGGACAAAGCTCCAAAAGTTTTGGGATTTGAAAATATTATTATGTCTAAAAAAAAGATTTAAAACTAATAATTACCAAATAAAAAAAAATCCAAAACGTCTGCTTCCAAAAATGATCCCAACCGTCGGCTTTTATTATGTCTAAAAAAAGTTTTAAAACTAATAATTACCAAATACAGAAAATCCAAAACATGTGCTTCCAACTAGGATCCCAACCGTTGGCTTCCCACTTTACTCCCAAACGTGGGCTTCCAACTAGAGAGCTGTCCGTAAAAAACTGTTTCTCACGATATGCATACAACCGCAACTCCCACGTTTTGCCTTAAGGGATAATCCGGATGTGGGCTTCCAAAAACATAGCCATTATCCCACCATTTATTTACCTCCCAAACGTGGGCTTCCAATTCAAAAAATCACTTTTTTTTTCTGCACATCTATATATATCGGATTTATGTGCTTTACATTTTCAGAACCTTTTCAACCTCATATTTTATCTGCTCAATATACCATTCTGATTAATTTACTTTGCAAATATGGCGACCCAAATTCATGATATCAAGCAAATTTCAGGCAACTCAATGCAATGGAACCTTAAAGTTAGAGTCGTTCGAATGTGGGTAATGCCGGATCGCTTTAAGCCGGAAATACCTTATTCAATTGAATTGGTTTTACAGGATTCTAAGGTAACATATCAAACTTTGCCATACTTCCAAACTTAGTAATGTTGTCGCATTCTATATAATAACGAGCAGTTGGGCAACTATATCAATCGCATATAACTCACATTAATCCAGCATTATGACAAAGTTGTTGAAGTTGATGTTGCTACGTTCATCTTTTTTGTGGCAACCTCGTAATTGTCGATTATTCTTTTATGATAAGAGCATAACTGTTGTAGCATTTTGGTTCTTATTGATTGTTCATAAAACTTATATTTATCACTTTCAGATGCATGACTTTCACTATCTAGCTTTGTAGCGTAGATTTACCGAAATCCTTTCCCAACTATGAGTCGACTACACTACTACTGAAATTAGTAGTTACTCTAGGACGTTTGGTTTCCTAAAGTTTGTATATGCTCAATTTGCTTCTTTTTTCTCCTTCATGAGTGTTTACCTATATCCTATCTAGATAAATGAAAGAGTTCTGTTAAAAGGGAACATTTATGACTTTTTGAATTGGACAGGGGCTTTCCCACTGATTATTCCATTTCTCTTTTTAAGAAAGAATGAATAAACTTTATTGATTCTGTTTCAGACCTATGGTAAAAAGTAAATATATCCCCTCTCTAACAGCTTAAGCTCTTAAACGAGGTAGTCAACAAATACAATATGTACTATAAGAGTAGGTAGATGTCCTTGGTTCAGCTTTCATTGCCACCCATTAGGAAAAATAATTCACATGTTTGTCTCAAGAAAAAGAGTCAGGCCTGCACATAAAGATGTTTAGATAAAGCTGGACTAAATTATAAAGCTGCATAAACAGTCAGTCTGATTTGAGATATTGATGCAACAAAAAGTACTTCAGAAGGCTTCTAATTAACGCGAAAATACATGAGCTTAACTTTCATTGTTGTGAATCACAGGGACTTGCTCATTGTTGTGAATCACAGAGGGATGATGATGTTATGGTGTATGTTCACAAGTCTAAAAGTGAGTAGGAGTTTTAAATCTGATTTTGCCAAACTAGACAAGTAAGTACGGGCATGAGTGACTAGGAGATGATAAGAGGTCCACTGTTGCTCACTTCTGAATTATTGAGAAGAATAAAGAGCAACGAAAAGAACTTGAGATTTCTATTATGAAGCATTTTGTGTTTGTCAGATAATTCCCACACTCACAGATAATTCCCACGTTTTGCCTTACTGCTACTGCCCCAAAAACGTCGCATTATCCCTTAATGTATATGTAATGCAATTTCGAAAAACAGCCTTACTGGTGCTGCTCCAAAAACCTCGTCATTATCCCACCAATGATTTACCTCCCAAACATGGGCTTCCAATTCAAAAAACCATATTTTATCTGCACATGTATATATATCGGATTTATGTGCTTTACATTTTCAAAACATTTTCAACTTCATATTTTATCTGCTCAATATACCATTCTGATTAATTTACTTTGCAAATATGGCGACACAAATTCATGATATCAAACAAATTTCAGGCAACTCAATGCAATGGAACCTTAAAGTTAGAGTTGTTCGAATGTGGGTAATACCGGATCGCTTTAAGCCGGAAATACCATATTCAATTGAATTGGAGCTTTGGTTGCTGCATTCAAACAGGTAATGAAGTATGATTTTGAAGTTTATGTAATACTTTTCTTGCAAAGTTTGACAAATCAATTGGGAAAAGAGTTGTTACCATGATTCCTGAAATATTTAATAGGTATGTTTTACTTTTGGAAAAAAATATAATCTGTTTTTTATTCTTTAAAATTGTTATATCATGAACTGGTACAAATACATTTTACTATAACTTGCTGTAACAGTACTTCTTACATTGCAAGAGAGTTAGTACGCATTTGCCCTATCTATTGTTATCTTACAAGGTTGTTTTTACTTCTCCTTTTGTTAAGTATCAAATCTGCATGTTTTCTTCTTCATAAAATTTGTTTATTTCTAAATGTATGTATTTAATGTTCGAGTTGCGAGCGCTGCCTAAAAAACCATATATCTCTACTGTCATGTCGAAATCGCGATCGACTTATGCCGTTAAATAATAACTTCTTGAAGTACATTATATACAAAAATTAGGTCCAGATTCTTTGTATATATACATATATTCTTTTCAACTCAGTTATGAATTTCTGCCATTTTGCTTTTCACAGCTTTGCACGTGTTGGAAAGAAATTCATATCTCACTACTGTCATGTCGAAAACACGATCCGCTCGTGCCCCAAAAAAAAGGACTTCTGGAACTACATTATATGCAAAAGTTAGGTCCATATTCTTTGTATATTTCTACAGATATGCTTTTGAATTCAATTATAATTTGAATAAACAATTTCACAATTTATGGCTGAAATGTGATACAGGGGGGACAAATTGTCAAGTATACTGCTTTGTTGGCTTGTGGGAACTATCACGGAGTTGTTGGTTTCGCAAAAGCAAAAGGTCCAGCTATTCCCATTGCCTTCAAAAGGTACAGGGGTCTATTTATTATTTGACCATTCCATTTAAAGGCGTGTTTTCATTTTGATCAATGCCTTGGACTGGATGATTGGTCTTTCACCAACTCTGCTAAAACAAGACTTTTGTTTTTAAAATGAATTGTGCAGGCAGATAAGAAATGCTTTCAGAACCTACATTATGTCGAGCGGCATGAGGATCATACAATTTCGCATATAGTTCAAACAAGCTACAAAAAGACCAAGGTGTCAAATATCTGGTGTGTGAATTTTAGTCATTCTTTTGTTAAGCTTTTGTTTGCTCATACGCATAACAAATGCATCGTGACTTTCTCTTTATGCCTACTTAAAAAAAGAGGACTCTTAGTTTTCTGTTCATAAAGGGTAAAGTTTCTCTATTTTTCATTGTTTGACTCTTTAGTCTTGAACCTTTGCTTACTTGCACCTCAATGCAGGTATATTTGTGGCCTGCTCCTACTCAAACAGGGATGAAAGCAAGTACAACCGTCCAAACAATTTTGCATTTAGCCGGGTTCAGGAATGTAAAATCAAAGGTATTGTATGATACTTCTTATCAAGCAGGTCACATAATGTTGAAATTTGGTGTTTATTCTGTGCCCATCATTGTAACATCATACTCCGGCAGGTTGTTGGTTCAAGGAATCTACATAATACAGTTAATTTTCTTTTCAAAGCTATAAATGCGGTAAGTCAAATGTTCTGCTGGCCAGGAGCGGTTCTGGACAATTACAACAGGTATATATGTAGGCTTTTGTAGTTAATGGTTTGCCTAAAATGTAGACCATGTCAGTCCTTTATATGCTGCATTTAAGTTTAGCATGCATCCTTCATGAATACTCAGCTTTCTCTTTTGTAATGTATGTTTCTGCAGTTAATTGAGAGAAACATATACCTTTGAATGACTGGCATTAACGATATGTAAAAGAGAGCGAACACTTATCGTGAAGTGAACTGAAACGTGCGAGATTGAGATGCAATTATGGACGATGTGTATATGAACTGGAAGTGAATTTCAGAATATCTACTTTAGCTTTTGGCTTATCACAGTTACCCAAGCAAAGGGCAACCAGTAGTTCAAAGTATTCAAGTTTTGAAGCCTGTTTAATTAGTTTGGCTTAAAAGCATGTGCTCAACTTCTGTAACTGCTGTAAAAATTTTGCTCAAGAGTTTGCTAAGCTCGCCATGTTGCTTAAATTAAATTTGCTTCTGTTCCCGAAGTTTAGAGTCTGTTTCCTTGCTTTAGCTGACGCATGAAGAGGTTCGTGCCTTGTGAATTTCACTAGCTTTAACTCTGTTTCCCAACAGGATTAGCAATCTAATAGTGTTTGTTTATTTCAGATGCCAAGTGGGGAAATGTAGTTAGAAAAATTAAGTTCTATGCATAAATATTGGTGGTCCATAGCATAGAAGTTCATATATTTATTTTTTGATTTAATTCTTTTGAATGTGATCGCTAAATTTAGTCTACAATAAAGACCTGTTTCTACTATATCATTTTTTTCCTTTGAAATAATCCGCGCATCGCGCGGGTACGTATACTAGTTAAATTAGAAGAGAAAGATGTTGCATTTTGTTGAAATTGAATCATAGACTCGTGCATGTTTAGATTCTACAAAAGGTGTCTTTCTTCACCCTCTTAAGTTGGGGTTTGGGAAACTTGAACCTCTTTTAGTTCATACTCCAGTCTAAATTACCTCCCCAAATTTCAGGTCAGTAAGCACGTTCAGATTCCTAAGTGGACGGTCCAAGAGTCGTCTATTTGCTCTAAATTAGGGGCACCAACTCAAAGTGTACATTGGGAAGCAATATTGAAACCTGATACAACATAACGCCTTGGAATGTAGTGATTTTTTAGATATCCCGGTATCTGAAAGACACTGTCCCTACTAATTTAAATTCACACTGAATTCGTTTTTGGCCAAAAGTGCTTTTTTTTCAAAGTTAAGTTGTTTGGCCAAACTTTTAGAAGGAAAAAACTTATTTTTGAGTAGAAGCAGAAGCTGTTTTTGAGAAGTATAAAAAAAAATAGCTTCTTCCAAAAATACTTTTTTAAAAAGTACTTTTGACAAAAATACACTTGGAAACACTTTTTTAAAGCTCGGCCAAACACTAATTGATACTCAAAAGTATTTTTTAAATTATATAGCTAAACTAAAATTGCTTGTAACTAAAAGCATTTTTAAGAAAAACTCTTTTCAAAATAAGTTAATTTTAGAAACTTGGCCAAACAAGCTATTAATTTACGTTGGAAGTAACAAGGTTTCTACGATCCAACAATTAGTTAAACAACATTTTAATACCAATAACAATGATTTATCTTTGTAGACAAAAAGAAGTATTTATTCACCTTGTGATAAAGCCATCTTTTCTAATTGAATTATTGAGTTAAAGTAACATCTTCTTTGCAAATGTATTGCATGACTTTCTTTTTCTTCTAGTATTGCAAACTCAAAATTAAGAGTTACATAATCTCAAGTGAACTCCATAGGTGCGTCACACTAGAACCAGTTCTATCATCCTTCTCCCGAATGGCCCTAAATTTATCCGAAATACTCCCGAGCCCCTGGAATCCTGTCCGATCATACCAACTAGTCCTAAAATATAACACGGACCTGCTTGAGGTCTCAAATCACACAAAATAACATCCAAATCACAAATCGCACTTCAATCCAAACTTAATGAACAAATCAAACTTTTAACTTCCAATTCTCATGCCGAGTCACGTCTAGCCAACTCGAAATGACCTCAAATTTTGCACACAAGCCCCAAATGACACAACGAATCTACTTCAGCTCCCAAAACAACAATCCGAGCCCGATAACATCAAAGTCAACTTCCGGTCAAACCTATGAACTTTCCAACTTTCGACAATTGGAGACAAAACATCTTAGGAACATCCAAATCCAAACTTGTACATATGCATAAGTCCAAAATCGCCATACAAACCTATTGCAGCCATCAAAATACGAACCCGAGACCTTTTACTCAAAAGTCAAACTTTGGTCAACTCTTCCAACTTAAAGCTTCCAAATTGGAACTTACTCTCCCAAATCAACTCTGAACCCGAGGTTAGACTAGATACTTAGTGGGTACGCGTTGATTTACGTATTCATACTACACTTTTACACTAATTCTGCAGGTAGTAAGACAGGTACATTTGGTGGTCATCTAAGCGCGTGGGCGCAACTGCTTAGGAGACTTTGTGGTGAGCTGCATTCCATGTTACGATCCGTAGCACACGAAGTCCCGTCCTATTCATTTACTCTATTCTGTCTATTTTCTATTTCAAATAGTTGTTGTAACATCATTCTATATTCCAGTAGATGCTCATGCACTTGCGACATCTGATTTTGGAGATCTAGACTACTGTTGTCGGTTGAATTTCTAATATGACATGCAATTTTATATTATCATATTTAATCATGAAGATAATATCAATATTTTACTACGAAAATGAGACGATTTCGCTTATTTATTTCATTTCTTGTTTTGAAAAGTGCTATGAAATATCGATCATTGTATTGATTTACTTTGGTTTGCCTGACGGCGGCGTTTGGCACCATCACGACCTATGGTGGGAATTGGGTCATCATACGAACTAAGTGCTAAAGCTCAAAACGATCGATCGGTCGTTACATTCTCCCCCATTTAAACAAACTTTCTTCCTCGAACGTGCCAAGAGTCATTCCCAAAGCTGGCAAATAACTGAATAACTTACCATACAAATACCCATGTATGAATATACTATCACCAAATTGTAAAAATTTTTATTGGAACATTCCACCGATTTTAACGTCAATTAGTCTAGTCTTTTGTCCCAACGCTGATTACTTGGAACGTCAACTTGTCGTCTCATTAGTAGTTCTGTCTCTTCAAGCTTTACTGTTGGCACGATTTGATATATGAGAAAAAATATCAATTTCGAGGTGCAACTGTGAAGATTGAGCGAGGAGAAAGCTTCGTGTTACCTCCAATGGAGGTTATGGAAGCTTCTCGAAGAGAGAGAAGATGGAGAGAACAATAAGGTCGGTTATCTGAAAAATTGTAATATGTTGAATTGAGCAAAAATAACACTGTTCAGTACATATATACAAAAATGACTAAAAAGACTAAATGAGATGCTGACTCAGCATTGATACAATATAAATATAACAATACTCTCAATACCCCCCCTCAAGTTGGAGGTGAAGGAGTCACACCCAACTTGCTAAGTACAGAAGAGTGTTTGATCCCAGTAAGAGCTTTAGTGAGTACATCAGCAAGTTGATGTCCAGTGCTAATGAGATGCAGTGAAATGAGTCCCTCTTGGAGCTTGGTGCGCACAAAGTGGCAATCAACTTCAATATGCTTGGTTCTTTCATGGAACACATGGTTCCTAGCAATATGCAGAGCAGAGAGGCTATCACAATGTACAGGTATGTGGAGATTGATTGACATAGTAAGTTCTTCAAGCAGCCTGGATAGCCAAACAAGCTCACCAACAACCTTTCTGAGAGCTCTGTATTCTGCCTCTGCTGAGGAAAGGGAAATGGTTTCTTGCTTCTTGGACTTCCAACTAATTGGACTCCCTCCTAGGAACACAATGTATCCAGACACTGATCTTCTGGAGTCTGGGCAAGCTGCCCAATCAGAATCACAGTATGCAGTCAGGGAAAGGTCACCCTCAGTACTGAAACACAGACCCATAGTGGGATCTCCTTTCAGGTATCTCAACATATGATAGGCTGCCCTCAAATGGGGCTCCTAGGGTCTTGCATGAATTGGCTGAGATGCTGAACTCCATAGGCTATGTCTAACCGGGTGTTAGTGAGGAAGTTTAACTTGCCAATTAGCTTCCTGTAGAAAGTAGGATCAGAGAGTGGCACTCCCTCTTTGGCCTTTAGTTTGATTGTGGGATCAAGAGGAGAAGTCAGGGATGGACAGTGAAGGCAGTTATAGTCCTTCAATAGGTCCAAAACAAATTTCCTTTGAGAGACAACAATCCCATCTGACTTGTAAAGGATCTCCAGCCCCAAAAAATAGTGCAGTTGTCCCAAATCCTTGATTTTAAACGTATTATGTAAGAAAACGTTAAGCTGGTCAATTTCTGCAGAATCAGTCCCTGTGAGCAACACATCATCCACATATACTGCTACAGAAACAATAGATGAGTTCTGTCTTCTATAAAACAGGGAATAATCATGCATGGAGTGTACATATCCTCTGGAATATAGCACTTCAGTTAGCTTATCATACCACTGTCTACTTGCCTGCTTTAGTCCATAAAGAGATTTATTTAGCTTGCACACTAGTTGTGGAGAAGACACCTCAAGACCTGGAGGAGTCTACATATAGACCTCTTCATGCAAATCTCCATGGAGAAATGCATTATTTACATCCAGTTGTGAAATTTGCCACCTTTTCTTTGCTGCTATAGCAATGAGAGACCTCACAGTAATCATCTTGACCACTGGGGAAAAGGTCTCTGTATAGTCTACACCAGCTTGTTGAGTGTATCCTTTAACAACCAGTCTTGCTTTATATCTCTCAACACTCCCATCTGCCCTATGTTTAACTTTATACACCCATCTACACCCAATGGCTTGTTTACCCTTAGGCAGGGGAACCAGATCCCATGTTTTATTAGCATACAAGGCATCAAATTCCTGTGTCATGGCATTCTGCCAGGCAGGATATACAGCAGCTTCTTCATATGAAGTTGGCTCTCTATCATTGCAAATGTTCTCTACAATATGCTGACTATCGGGATGTAGGGCATCAGAAATGATGTGGTTATTACTGGAGGACATGGCATGTATAGAAAAATAGGCAGTACATTTTAAATTTGGTATTTTGCAGACATAATCATTCAGATGAGATGGCAATTTGTGCTCCCTATTGGATCTTCTGAAAGGTGGAGGTTCTGTCAGGGGCTGAGAGGATGAGACCAGGTCTTGTAGTTGGTCTACAGGAATCTGGAATTCATGACCAGAGGACACAGGTGAAGACACTTCAGAAGCTGTGTTGGAGTTTGAAGCATTACCACTTTCCTGATTGCTGGGACTCTCATTAATGTTGTGGTGCAACTGAGTATCACCATGATCAGGAGAATTCTCAAAAGGTGATGTATTAGGAAGGACAGAAGGAACATTTGATGTGTTGGAGTTAAGAGTGAAGGGGAAAACTGATTCATAAAATGAAACATCTCTAGAGACATGTATTTTCCTAGTGGCCAGACTTAGTACCTTGTACCCCTTTGTACCAAAGGGATACCCTACAAACACATGTGGACTGGTTCTTGGTTCTAGTTTGTCTCTAAATGGTTTTGGAACTGTGGGGTAGCACAAGCACCCAAAGCTCCTCAAGTGAAAATAGTTTGGCTTCCTTTTATATAAGAGTTCAAAAGGGCATTTGTTCTTTAGAGGGATGGTTGGCAGCCTGTTAATCAAATATGTTGCTGTTAGGACACAGTCTCCCCAATATTTTAGTGGCAATTTAGATTGGAAAAGTAGTGCCCTGGCTACCTCAAGAAGGTATTTGTGTTTTCTTTCTGTCACCCCATTTTGTTGTGGTGTATAAGGACAAATTTTCTGGTGGTTAATCCCTTTGGATTGAAAGAAGGTGGCAGCTTCATTGCTAGTAAACTCTAGACCATTGTCAGACCTTACACATTTGACAGTTGTCCTGAATTGGTTTTCCACCATGACTATAAAGGCCTTTATTATTTGTAAAGCATTGCTTTTGCAGCTTAGGAGGTGTGTCCAAGTGCACCTATTGTAATCATCTACCAGGGTTAAGAAATATTTGAAGTTGTTGTGTGTTGTCACATGGTAGGGTCCCCACAGATCCACATGAAGTATTTCAAAAATTTCAGTAGTTTCTGTTGTTCTTTTGGAAAAGGGAAGTCTGGACTGTCTGGCCAAGGGACAAATGTTGCATGTGAAAGGTTGTCTGTCAGAAAAGGTCACAGGTATAGTAGGAATTCCTTTCATTTTACTAAAGGGTACATGACCAAGTCTGAAATGCCACAATACATCTAGATTAACAGCATGAGATGAACCAGAAAACAGAGTAGAGTTACTGTCTTTATTCTTGATGTTGTGTGGAATTATTTACAATTGGAAGAGAATTGAAAGATTGAGTTAGACAGTGTACACTTCTTACATCACCAGCATGAATAGAAAAACAAGAAGAATCACATTTGTGTTTGGAACTACCTTTCTTCAGGCAATTGGAGCAAAGGAAATGCAAACCATCTATCAACTTACCAATCTCGAGAGGCCTCTTCAGTGAAGGGGCTTGCAACAGACAGGAAGTGTCTGAGAATGATGCAATGCACTTTAAATGAACTGCCAAAGAACTAATGGATACCAAGTTAAACTTGAATGAAGGAATGAACAGAACTTTATGCAGAATGACTTCAGTTGTTAGGAACACACTTCCAATTTTATCTACTTTGACTTTATAGCCATTTGGAAGTTTTACTAATAGAGGATAAGGAAGATTTACTATGTTTTGTAATTGAGATTTATCAAAGGTCATGTGGTGTGATGCCCCAGAGTCTAATATCCACAAGTCAGCCTTTGCATTAAAACATCTACATGATGGATTGTCAAAGTCAATTGAAGAAGTACAAGCAATCATACCTGCAAAATTCATTGACGCTTCACCAACCATGTTTACACTAGCTGGACCTTCTCCAATGCTTCCCGTCTGAAAATGCTGCAATAGGCTAACAATCTGTCCATATTGCTCCTTTGTAAGGTTGACATTTTGGCTTTGACCTTCTCCTTGGGGCTCCAATTTTTCTCCTTTTTCAACACTTGTGACTGCATTTGCTGTAACATTTCTTCCCTTATTGAACCTTGTATTGTTGTTGTACCGTTGTGTACCTTGTTTATACTGTTGTTGTGGTCCTTGATTGAAGCTTTGAGGATAACCGTGGAGTTTATAGCATTTGTCTGTAGTGTGACCTTGTCGTTTGCAATAATCACAGAAAGGTCGAGCCCTGTTGTTCACACCTTGGTTTCCAGTCCCAGCAGAATAATTTGTCTTGAAATTCCTTCCTCCCAGGTTTGCATTCAGTGCTGTAGACTAAATATCTAGTTGGTTTCTGGGCCTAAAGTCCCTCTGTTTCTCTTCTTGTATTAGGAGGGCAAATGCTTGTGCCATATTTGGCAAGGGGTTTATCATGAGTATACTCCCTCGAACAACCGTATATACTTCATTGAGTCCCATTAAAAATTGTATGAGTCTCCTGTCCTGTTCTGCCTTATGCATGTTCTCCTTTGCTCCACAAGTGCATATACAGCTGCAATGAGCTTTGACACTAAGAGTATTTAATTCTTCCTAGAGTTTCTTCATTTTCGTGTAATAGCCAGTAATATCGAGCACTCCCTGACTCAAATCGTTGATTTCCTTCTGAATTTGATACAGTTTGGCCCTATTCGTCTGATCATATCGATCCTGAAGCTCTTTCCACAACTCGACGGAATCGTTCACGTACTCAACACTGTCAGCTATGTCTCTCGATAGTGAGTTCAGAATCCACGAGGTGACCATATCATCGCATCTTTCCCATTGGCGAAAGAGTGGAGAAGTCACAGGAGGTTTTTCAGTATCTCCAGTAATAAACCCTAGCTTGTTCTTCACTGAAAGGGCTCTGAGCACACTCCTCCTCCAGGAGCGGTATCCAATCCCATCAAACGGCACCGGAACTAGACTGGATCCTGGGCTATCGGAAGGGTGTATGTACAGAGGACTCCTAGCATCAAGTGTCGTCTGCATTGTCGTTGTTGTTGTAGTTGTGGTCACTTCATCAACTTGATCTGTGACCGCCATGAAGATTTTATGAGAAATTTGTGAGTAATAGTCGGAATGTTCTTCGTACAGCTAAGATTTCTTCAGTCCACTAACGAATCGTCACTGAATGTGTTCGTTCTAGATTTCCCCAAATCGTGATTATCAAAGGAGGTCGAATAGATCCCTAAACCTTTCGAATCAACTGGAAACAGTAGAGAGATATGATGCGTGGTCGTTGATCGAACCTCCGCTCTGATACCATGTGGAGATTGAGCGAGGAGAAAGCTTCGAGTTACCTCCAATGGAGGTTATGGAAGCTTCTCGAAGAGAGAGAAGATGGAGAGAGCAATAAGGTCGGTTATCTGAAAAATTGTAATATGTTGAATTGAGCAAAAATAACACTGTTCAGTACATATATACAAAAATGACTAAAAAGACTAAATGAGATGCTGACTCAGCATTGATACAATATAAATATAACAATACTCTCAATAGCAACAACTACTCATTCATTTGAGAGATATTATTGAGTAATTCCCAAAACCTTTTTACGTTTGAAGGGAAACGGAATTGGTATAGCACTTCCATCAATTAGACATCGCTGCCTGCCAATTGGAAAACTTATCTTTCTCTTGCCCAGATTATTACTCGAGCTATGGCCCTTAAGGACATGACTTTACCAAAAGATCTCCACATCTCATATAGTAAACTAGGATTTAATGTGTCTCAAACATGAGAAATCATATCATGAAGAGGAAAAGACATAGTAGTCCTGCAGTCAGAACTTAAAAGCACATAGTTCATGATGTTAAACACAGGCATTTTTAGAGTCTAGAGAGCAAAACAAGCTTGTTTGTATTATTGTATATCAACTTTCTCTCTGACAAGTCACAATTTCTAAACATCTTCGGGAAGCAGACTGCAAAACACCAGCATCCTTCACTTCTCTTCACACATCAAAGTGGAAAAGACATGCTGAGGAAGTAGAAAGGTGCATGTGGCCCGATATCAGCCATATTCCTTCGGACTTCATTGGAAAAGCATGAAAAATTTAAACGTAAACAACAGAAACAAGTGAAAAAGCTTAAAGGAAGACCTCATTTGCATCGTAAGTCATAACTGCTGGTTGAGATAATGGTCTGCATCTGACTTCCCTCCACCACCCAAATACCCTGCAACAGTCCCAAAAACATTTGAAACAGCGCCACTCAACCAGGAGGTACTTCGAGTTACTAAGCCGGTCGGTGTCTGTCCCATCTCTTCAAGCATAATCTGTGGCTCTTCTGCCATCAATATGTCTAGCCGTCGTTTAATCATATAAGCCTTTACGGCTTCGACCCCTTCAACTATAACTTCCTTTGGAGGTATCACAAGAGGGTTCTCGTCCAACTTAAGCACAGTCAGGTTGTCAAGCCGGCCAAATGTATCAGGCAGTTCATGGATCTGGTTGTTGCTCAGATCAAGTTCCTTTAGATTTATCAAATCACCAATTGTGTCAGGAAGCTCAGTTAGGTCACTGAAATTGTTACTCAGGTTGAGGATCTCAAGATTTGTCAAGTTTCCAAATGAACGTGGAAGACCATGTAGTTCATTGAAGTGCACATCTAAAAGGCGCAGGGACTTCATCTCACCAATGGAAGTGGGTAAAGAACGGAGCTTGTTAAGAGAAAGTGAAAGCCTTTTTAGATTTACCAGTTCAAACCCAATATTTGTTGGCAAATAAGAAAGCTTGTTTACGCTGGCATCCAACTCCACTAACGACCTGCAAACAGCCAAAATAAAGAGTAGTCTGAGAGAACTGACAAGTCTAAATTAGTGTTTTCGGGATGGGTGAAGGGGTAAATAAGCTCATTTCTGAACCACTATTACCTGCAATGGCAAATGCTATCCGGCAAAGTGATAAGCTTATTTCCAGAGACATCTAAGATCTTCAAACTAAACAACAGACCAATGGAGTCTGGCAGCGATTCCAAGAGATTAGAAGAGAGATGAAGCTCCTCAAGGTTTTCCAAGCTCGAAATTGAATCAGGAATAACCTGTTTTCCCCAGAATTTTAGAAGCAAACAATTGCAAAATTCTGACATTCCAAACAACGTGCTTTTGTTCTCATTCAACCATCACAAACAACAATGCATATGCATTTTATTAATATATGTTACAGTGGCATAAATATTATGCAATTGGCAGATGCAAAAAGCATGAAGAGGATACCAGGAGGGAAATGATGCACTTAATGGGCAGTTTCAGAGAAGCATCGGGACATTATCCATATTGTTTTAAGCAGAAGCAAAGTCGAATAACATGGCATCTGTATCCACTGAACAGGAAACTGTATTTTACCATATATAGCAGCAGAACTAGCTTCAAAGATCAGGTACCCACTGGTTCTCTAAATAGATTAGATTTGTTGTGACACATCACAATGGACATCGTTCCACATTTGGCTTTTAAGGTAGTCAACATTATTGCTTCAAATATACAAGAGAAAGTATCACCTATGAGGATCCATATGACCCCTACTAGTTATAGATGGAGTAATTGATTGATTGAGTACCTATACTATGATGAATTGACAAGCAATAATTATAGAGCTCTAAACTTGCTATGAACTTCTTAATTAAGGTAACAGCAACGGAATTTTCTGCCGATTCAAATGGTTGACAATATGATAACATATTCATTACAACCCCTACAAAACTAGCTGTCCATTTTTGCTTCCCTATAGTCAAACAAAGTGACCTTTGACTAAGACTTCTAAACGTATTCTTTCATCACTTGCATACAACAAAAACTGCAGACTCTATCACTCTTCAATATATGAATTTATCTATATCAGATTTAACTTTGAAATTGGTCAAATTGACCAGCAGAAAGCAAAAACTGACAGAACTGACAGATAAAATGGAGCGGAGGAAGTACAATACTACTTTTTTTGGAGACTTGGATACTAAAAGACAACTATCAGGGAGACGAGAGTGCAGAATAATATTATCCTTTAGTTATACTTCAAGACGCACAGTGGACCCAGGAATGATAATGGTGTGAGTAGTAATGTTCTCCTAGAAGGGACAAGAAGAGTAACTGGGAGCTCAATTCAAGTTTACCACAATCAGATGTGAGGTTCTCAAGCTTCTTGCACCTTCACCCATTCAAAGAAACCCAATCCCCTTTAATCATGCCCACTGGTTCCATTATTTGATCTCTTCGTAGTGAAGATACAAAATTACCACTTCCTCCTTCCTCAATAAGAAGAATGGCCGGGTTCAAAGTACTAGGTCAGTCCGCTTGATTTCTGTGTGATAAAGTTTTAAATTTTTTAAAATAAAAATCGCATACTTAGAAGCTATACGAAACTAATATAATTATGATTTTTTATATATTCAAAAGTATTAAAATTTTGTAAAATAACCTACTCAAAGCAGAAACTATTTGACTCCCAAGTAGTAATAGTGTCATTCTCTTTAAGATGGACTCGTATTATTCAAAAGAAAAAGTGCCTCAAAAGCCACAGGATGATCAGCTTACAATGGTAAAAAGCAGTAAACCATGTAACAGAGTTACTACTAAAGCGCGGAAAAGGTGCAGAAATCGAGATAGAGACCCTCTAAACCCATTTGCCCCAGAAATTGAAATGACACTCATGGTACTCAAATCCAGAATTTAATTTTATCTGGCACTTTGGCCCACTTTCAGATACATACCAATACAGTATAGCATTTTAAAAAACCAAAAAGACACAGAAAAGTCGTGCATGATTGCTGCAGCTCTCACCTTACCATATTTCAGCCATCTAGCTGTAGACACATCCGGTTAAAAGTATGGCTAGGAGTTTGATATACAGTACATAACTTACCACGAAATGCAACAAGGCATCATGTAGTTGACATGTTAATACAGACCACAAGCTAAAACCCAAGAAATGAAATCGAGAACAAGCAGTATGAAATGTAACTTCAAGTAGGGCTTTTGGAACTAGGGCATACCGCGAGTTGGTTATTGGACAAATTAAGCACGATTAAGGAGCGAATCTTCCCAAAAGCTTCAGGCAGCATCCTCAGCTGCCTGCCGGATAAATCAACCCTTTCTACCCTCTTCCCTGACGCCTCCTGCAAAATAGCAATAACTTCCTCATTCATTTCCTCTTTGAACTCAGAACTCTTCTCACCAAGCGCCTGTTCAAGTGCTTCCACATCACCACCAGCAACGGCAGTCTCATAAATCTTCTCCAACCTTCGCTCCGCGTCCTTCAACATCTTCTCATACGCCTCGTGCAACTCATCCAAGGCTATTAACGCCTTGTACTCCTCTTTCTCCTTTTCCACAGCCTTTCGACACTCGTCCTCTTTAACCGCCAAGTCCGATCTCCAATCCTCCCTCTCCATCTCCGGCGGACGTGGCGAAAGGACAACCTCCTCGAGACGCTTGGACAAGTTTGCTTCGATCTCGGCTAGCTTCATCTTCGCAGTATCAACAAGCTCGTGATCAGGCCGCTCGCCTAGGGTTTTGAGCATTGATCGGGTCTGTGACACGTCAGCAACGGCTGAATTCATTGCGGCGATGACCTTAGGGTCAGTGAGATGAGGCATACGCTCGGTGATGTCGAAGTGAGGTTCTTTGGGAGGTTGAGGGAGGGGTTGGGGCTGTTCGATATCGAATTCATCGGCGGCAGTGCGTTTAGGGCCAATACTGGGAAGCTTGGACATGACGTAGGAGAGAATCGGAAATTTGGTAGGGTTTGGATCCATGGCTACTGCTACTACTGGAATTGAGATCAGAGATTTATGTAGTGAAATTGGGAAGGGAGCTTTGAGGTTTTTGAGTTGAAAGAGAAAACTGTGCTAAACTGATAGTGTGACAGTGAGCAGGCCAGGCCGGTTGACGAACTAATCCTGATATTAACCGTTTTCTACTGTTCGATCGCATCTAAAAGATAAAGATAAAATATAAAAACAGATCGCATCTCGATTTTTTAGGAAGAAAAAGAAAGGAGATCTTTTTACTTATTTAGTTGGGGGTGTAGATCCAATCTGGACTCACTTTTCCCTTTGTATTACTCTTCTTTTTTCGTTCTTATAATTTTAATCTTTCACTAGTAGAATTTTCTAAAATTTGAATGTGACATAATCTGTGGTATTTCATAAAATTGTTAAAGTGTTTAGCGTAAAGGTGTTAATCAGGCTGCGCCGGCCCACTAACAACGCGGTTCAACCCGTGTAGGTAAGGGATGGGACGGGTTGGCTAGGGTAGGGAGTTTTGCCGGACGGGGTCGGGTCTTTTTTGGCTACCGGAACCCGGCTATCCCGCTAACCTGTTCAAGAATTTTAACCGTGTTCCAGCCCGGTCTAG
Organism: Nicotiana attenuata; assembly: GCF_001879085.1. Classification (NCBI taxonomy): domain Eukaryota; kingdom Viridiplantae; phylum Streptophyta; class Magnoliopsida; order Solanales; family Solanaceae; genus Nicotiana; species Nicotiana attenuata. The sequence goes on from NW_017670863.1 coordinate 138,130, forward strand.
TCCGGTTTAAGTTATAAATATTGTTTTTTAAATTCTAACCGTTGCCCACGATCAAAATAAAAAATGACCGTTGGGCAATGGTCATTTTTTGCACTTTTAGCCATTTCGGCCTATCCCCTTACTAAAATAGCTCATCCACCCTAATAATTGATAAATTACATTTTTAGCCTTTTAAAAACTATAAATAGCCCCCCTTTTCTTCATTTTTTCTCACAACTTGTTCTCTTCTTTTACTCTTGTTCTCTCTCAATTCCCTCTTGATTATTGAATTGCTTATTGCTCTCAAGTTCTCAATTATTAATATTTCAAATTTTCAATTATTTACGGTGGCCACTACAAAATTACAATTATCAAGTGAAGTGTGGTTACCAGTTTTGTTAGATTAAAGTTAAATCACGCCCCGTACTTCTAGAGTGCGCTCACATATTGGGAACACTTTGAGGTGGTAGAAGAAAATGAAGAAGTTCGCAAAGTTTAGTGCAAGAACTGTGGTCGAGTCTTTAACGTTCGTCGAAAGTGGGAGGGCACAGCTGGTTTAAGGAGGCATATCAAGGGTTGTCTTAAGTGTCCTCCAGCAATTCGTATTTTATGTTGATTTGAGACAATTTGTGTTATTTTAAATTTATTAGACTTATTTAAGCTTACTATTAGACAAGTTAATTTAAAGTATTATTATGCAATAAAAATATGAAATGAAAGCCTTTGAAGTTTGATCCTTACATATTGGTCTTATTAAATAATTTTATGTAGCCACTTAATTTCAATTTTTAAATTTCGAATTTTAAACTTTAAACTTTAAAGTTTAAAGTTTAATTTTATGCCTTAAAATACTTATTTTATTATTTAAACGTTTGCAAACACTTAAGTAACAAAATACATTGAACAAGAAAACATAATACACAAAAAAAAAAAAAAAATTAAAGAAACCCCGCTCGGTCCTAACCCGATAAGCCCGAACCCAGACGGGTACACAAACCCAGAATATCCCAGCCCACTACTAGCCCGGAACACCAGCCCACTAACCAGCCCGCCCCACTAATCGGACGGGCTGTTTTTCCTCATGTCCAGCCCGGTCCAGCCTGTCCGGTAAACACCCTTAGTTTAGCGTCGGTGCCAACCAGTAAAAATTATTAGAATCACCTCATTTTTATTATCCAACCTTTTCCCAAAGGTATTCACATAAAGTAAAGGACAAGTCTGAAATGAAATACTCCTAGTAGATACTACTCTATCAAGCTTTCGAGCAGTCTTGATGTTTTAATTGACTATCTCAAAACATGCTAAAGCAGTTGAAAGATATCTAGGAACCAGACCTGTAGAGAAAGCTTGCTATGTTTTAAGTCAATGTTTATTTCCAGAGTATAAACTTTCGCAAGTCCAAGTCCCTGTAACAGTGACAGGAATTCTGCTTTGGTGCTAATAGTGTCTTTCAGGCATCTTGAGAAGCCCATTTACTGCTAATAATGTCTTCTAGTCATCTTAAGAAGCCAAATCTCCATTGTTTTTTGCAAAGATTCATCCCGCTCCTTTGACCCTGCGTTAATTTTATAAGCTTTTATTGAGTTCGTAGTAATTTACGTTTGTGGAAGCCATTGCATACTTCTGTTAATGAGCCTATTATGGCCTACAGTAGATGCAGTGACAGCAACGTATCCACTTTCTCTACTGTAGATAAGTAATTATTCTATTTAGGTTTTACTGCACCTTAACCAAAAGAACTCAGAGAACACGGGACCAAAAATAGCCGAGTTTCCCCCTCGAACCATAAGTTAATAATAGAACATGGAGTATTGAATCACTACTGTGAGAAGCTGATACATAAAGTGTGCAAAGTTTATCAAATGTGACTGTGACATTGATTGGTTGTGACAACTCTAATGTTGAACATCTGTATCTAAGTAAGTGGAAAATGCTGTATTTAAGTGAGTAAGTGGCAACATTTGCCAGGTTCCTATCAACTTGACAATAATATCTCCCTTTCAACCAACTCTAGTATGTCCTTGAGTCGAGTGGTAAATTTCCCAACAACATTCCTAGTTATTCTCTGCTCAAATTTGGTGTTTTTCAGCCACATTACACCAACACTAACATCACACTTGCATGAATTATGTACAGAAGTAGAGTCTTTGATGTCGTATCTAAACTGCACCTGCAAAGATTAAGAAATAAACCTAATCAACTTGTCCTGCTTTTACAGAACAGACAACTGTAATGAACAATTGAAACGTACTCGGAAATGATCACCAAACGGGACATCATGCAGGGCCATGATCTCATTGATGGTCCATCCACCGTCATTAGCAATAGGAGATTTTTGTTGTGTGCTTGTAACTTCACCACCAAAGACTGAGATGAAGCGGTTGAATTTGTAAGATACGAGTCTCTCAGAAACATTGGGAGCTACAGTTTCCCATGAAGTTGTGACATAATTGAGACAGCCAGATTTGCTCATTACTCTATGCTCCAAATCTCCTCCATCAAACATCTGCATCAGTGATTTAACCTGCAGAATTTCCACCAAAAAATCCAAAGCCCCTAGTTACAGTTACTCAAGAGATCTAGTCTAGACTGGTCAATTCCTCCATGCAGAGGGAAAGAAGTAGGATTATTAGATAAGTTTCTCCAGAACCCGTCAGTGTCATAGACTTGAACATATATAATTAGAACACTTGTTTACCAGTTAATGACTAAATTATTGTAGTCCTAGCAGAACACGGAAGTCAATCCAGTTCTGGTTTGAGGCAGTAACTTATGTCAAAACTTACACTTACAGCTTCAAAAATATGTAAAAGGAAATCTTGAGATTACGATAATACTTCCTCAGCTTTCCCTCCAATCATATTTTACCGATAGAACAGACAGAAGCTCAGCGTCAAGACAAACGCCACAAAATTCAGTCAAATGTAAGATGGAAAACTTAAGACAAGGAAAAACTTACACTGACAGGTAGTTCTGCAGAATAGACTTTAGACATTTGTACATCCTCAACGACCAAGTAGGATGCAGTGTCTTCAGACAAAACAAGCTTTTCATCCTTCTCCTGCTGCACTTCTACAATTTGTGCTTTCTGATCTGGAGGCGGTGTCCTTGTTCTCCACAACGCCATGATTGTCCTGCTACAACAAAACAATGTTCTAATCTCACCATCGTCGAAACATAATGTGCAATCAAATGTAAGTCCTGTTTTTTTTTTACTGACACCAAAATATTTCCCCATAATACCTGCTTGCAACATTGAATGACACAAATGAATGAAAACAGAAATGCAGTCGGCCTTCTTCATCTTGACACCTAGCACCGTGCCTAGCATCAACTCCTCGACCTTTGCGCAAAATTATTACAAGTGCAGGGCTCCCCATGGTTGACCATGATGGGGAAACCACATTAACATCCTCAATATCCTCCCACAGGAAGAAAAACTTTGTTTTGTGACCAAACAAATTTGCATAAAATCCAACAATTCTGGCAGATAGAAAGATCCGCCCCTGCAGTAGCGATACAAAATTAAGTGATATGCTAGATTTCAACCCCTAGGAGTTGAAGATCAAATGTTCATAAACCATGTGTTAAAAACAACCAATTAAAACTAAAGCCATCTGGCCGAGCGTCAGTTTATAGTATACATCTCTATTGAAAATAAGTAAATGCTACTTAGGAAACCATCCCCATATTTTTGAAACGGAATAGATATCACATAGTCAGAAACTTCCAGATGTGAATGCTATTTAACAACAAGGTGTTAATTGAACTTGAACTATTTGCTTTCCTAATTTCTTTCTTTATTTTCTTGCTTGCTTAATTACTTTGTTTACCCCCACCCGCCCCCTTAAGTGTAGAACAAACTAGCATTATCAGTTCATCATTAACAGATTTGGCATAATCATAATGCATTGAAACAACAATCAAACACCACAGATCACTTAGAAGTTGAAACATAATAACGTAGCATATATTACAATGAAACCTGTAATGGCATCTTTCTTTTGAGGGAGCACGAGTAGTCGTTGATTAAAAATTCTTCTGGAGGCAGCCCAAAAATTTTCTGAAATGTTGAGTTCTTGTGTGGCGACCGAACGTTTAACTGCCAAGCATATCAGTTGGATGTTTTACACTTCTGCTAATGCGAAACAATTTGGAGGAAAAAAGAGAAGATATAACCCTACCTTCTTCCCAACTTCTTTTTCCATCTTTGTTAGGTAGTCTCGGATAGTTTCAACTCCATTGTTATTGTCCAAAAAAATCCTCAAGTGCAACTTCGATTGTGAAGACAGAGCAATTTTTCCCTCGAGAGGAACCCAAATGTCTGCCAATTCTGCAGAAGTGTGTTTTAGGAAATTAATTTCTGCATGCCCAAGCGATGAAGCTTGATCAAATGGACCGTCGAAGTCGAAAACTTCCACATCTAACACCGAAGGTGGTTCTTCTGCAGCATCAAACTCTAGTATCTCTGCAAAAGTATCAGGTAAGCATATGACACTAAATACAACTAACAAACGAGAATGAAAATGAGAAGAATATGCACACCACTCCACTGAGGGTCAAGAGTTTGAAGCTGGACAGAGCTAGTTCTTGTTTTGCCATTGCATGTAAAGACCACATATGGATCTGGGAAACCTGTTGGATCCAAGGAAGCTAAGTTCATTCCCTCAATCAAAGCTACAGTAAGTACCCATCCATCACCTTGTGCTTTGACTCCATGATCATTTCCTGTCAAAACCAGAATCTGTTAACTTAACTATGGACACAAAACCATTTTGTGAATCAAACAACAACAGTTAGACAAATAAAGAAAAGACAGGACATATTTAAAGACCTCTTCGCAGCCTAGCTTCTACAAAACGTGAAACCATGTTATATACCCGCTCCAACTGCAGAACTAGTATTCCGCTGGTGATAAATTCCCCAACACTATCCGGCAAATCAAAACCATGATACTCCAGTCCATGTAATTTGCTAGGCTCACTTAATATAATGTGCACTAAGACATACAAAACCATGAAAATAGTGGATACAACTGTAAAATTCCAAAAGTACTCCTTTGCCAGTTCCCAATCTGACTGATGTTCAGTCTGCAGAGATGCCAAAGCTCGATCCTTCTCTAAGACAACCTTTGAAGTTGTTACTTTCAATTTGCGAGCTAATACCTCTGCAAACTGGTCAAAGCTCTCCTTCAATCCTTGCCGAGCTCCTCCTTCAATCATTGATTTCATCATAGTGTTCTGGCTGAAGTTAATGGCCCAGGATACAACCAGACGCGCGGATTCTTCACCAGAAGATTCCTGTTGGCCAGGCATTATTTTGTAAAGCAACTCAATCTTGAAAGTACTCCCATATGGAACGTCAGGGGTACTTACAGAGATAAAAACAGAAAATTCTTTTCCATCAGCTTTAACATATGTTTGCTCCTCTGTGGCTTGAACAGCCTTAACTAATTTACTTGCTGCTTTCATATAGGTGACAACTCTTGTTAAGCACATGTCATCTGATTTCCATGACCACGGACCCTCGTGCATATCTGTTGTACCCTGCAACTCTGCCATATCTTTCCTGAACTGCGAATCAGAAGCAAAAAGAATCATGTTAAGATCTTTAGACGACACAACATATGTCTGGTCCAGCAGGACTCCGCCCTGCAGGTCCCCTGGCATTTCTTTGTCTTCACTTGTTGGCTGCATTCGCTCAATCAGTTCTTCAAAGCTATGGCTAACCGGAGACTCCTCCAAACAGTCTTCATAGTCAGATGTGGTCGTGGATATATCAGAAGAATCATCCTTCTTCAATTCTTCCTCGTCGCTTTTCTTGGCTTCTTCATTCTTGCTAAAAAGCTTCTCGAAATGGCAAGCAATGTTCTTCATTAAATGCTTCCCTTCCGAAATTTTCTTGGAATGAGCAGCAAAGCCATGCAAATCTTGAGAAGATTTGCTTATCACTTCATTTTCTCTTGAAATATCGTTTGTTGGATTTACATAACAGACATGATTAGTGGATACATCTTTGCCCTTCCCATGTAAGGACAGAGTGAGAAGAATCTTCCCTGCATTGATAAGGCAAAACAACTGCTCATAATCCAAATAAAGGAAAATAAAACCTAAAAGATAAAAAGCATTAAACCAATAGATAGTTTCAATTCACAAAAGGAGGTGGGGTTTTATCTGAGAAGATGCCAGTAAAAATGCGGAGCCCTTTTAAACTACTATAGATCGATAAAAGACTATCGCTAGCTAAAAAAATGATTTTTTGTCTAATTAAATTACAAATGGTATTGTTTATTTATCATTCTCTGAAAAATTGGTACAAGAAGGTGTAGTATTAGGTAACTAATTGAAACAATGTACACAAGGAGAAATCAAATTGGGTCATTTGCAACTGTACATATCCAAACATCCGCTAATGATTATCATAGTGATTATATCACTCATTTGAGGTGGAGACGGTTATCAAATTAAGTCTGAAGACCAAAAAGTATCAGACATTTACAAATTAAATCCACCCAACTTTGTCACTGTCAAACTTACATTCTACTCCAAAAATAAACAAAAGCATCAAAATGGGGTGCCAAGAGAGGAAGGTCAAAAAATAAAAGGAGGAGAAATTCTAACCGCAATCTCTGTTAACTGATTTTGCACTTTTGGGTTTTTGAAGAGAAAACCAAGTGGGAGGCAAGTTCTGATTTTCCTCAGCAGCAACGGACCAGACGGGTATTTTCACCTTACCAACTAAATCCCCATAATGAACATTAAGGAATCCAGAATCATCACGATGTTGATATACAGAGAGAACAAGTTCCTCCTCTACATCGTTAACCCTGAATACAAACTCTTCATTCCAAATAGGGTTCTTAGTATTTTTCAATACCCTTGTCTTGGACTTGAACTTTCCTAGTTTTAACTTAACGTAAGAGTCCTCCACTGCCCATTCCTTGCCCTCCAACAAATACACGTAAAGTCTCATTCTTCTTTAGTACTACTAATTAGAAAATGAAATACGCCGACCCGATTTTGCTTTGCCGTGGAGGACACAAATAGAAAAGGAAGTGCATCTTCTTTCTGGCTTGGTTTGTTGGTCGTAAGTTGTACGGGGAGGAGAGAGAATTCATGGTGAAGCCATGAAGAAACGTGGGTTGGTTTGGAAAGTGACACGAGGGAGAGGGAGATTTTGTTATTTTTGGGAAAAAAGAGGAGGAGGCGGTTTGTATAGTTTATTATTAGTAGCATGTTTGGGACTTTGCTGGAATTGGTTGCCATCTCAGTTTATCTTCTTTTTTGGCATGGAATTGAGTTGCCTGAGGGGGTGAGGTGGTATTAGGTAAAAATTTAGAGCTTGTTTGGATGGACGATACGTATTGTTTCATAAATTATTTGACAATCGTAGGTGAAAAGTAAAAGAGAAAGAAATGAAGAAAAGGGAACAGCCAACATAGAAAAGAGCGGCTGCCAACTTCTTTAGGCGAAACTTGATAACATTGACCAAATGCTACCTGCAGATAAAGTCATCGTCTAGATTATAGCGGTAGGCATACTTTGCCACTTTGGGGAAATTAAAGGAGATCGTAGCACAAGAGCATTTTATTGGGGAAACAAAAATGTTATTGCAGTGTGCTTGGTTATTCATGTTAAGCTTTGCAGTCGAAACCGAAAGAGAGGTAAATTTACTTTGGCAAAATCAAATAAAAATAATAAGCTTAATAAGAATCTATGCTACTATATTATTTATACTCCCTCGGTTTTAATAATAAATATGATGTAGTTTATTAGGCACCTAGTTTTCAAATAGAATGAAAGTTTGTATTCCGAAATTTGCCATTAAATTTATATGATCATATGACTTTTGAAATTTATGATTTTAAATATATTGCTATGTGGCTATAATAATTTATCATTAAAAACAAAATAAGAAGTCTAAGTAAATGTGATTGTCTTCTTCAAACGAAGTAATAAGGAAAACTATTTTTTGCCTAAATGAAAAGTACTATAGAGTATAACTAACTTTTTTTCCCGTATAGAGTATATTAACTAACTATAGTTGCTTTATTGTGCAAATTCCACTTAGAAAGAATCGAGATGGACCACTTTTACCGTGCCAATTAAAGGTGTTTAACGGGTGGGCCGGACCGGGCCTATATTTTTTGGACCCGTACGGGTTACGGTCCGGGCCGATTACGGATTGGGTCTTAACGGGTTTAACGAATTCGGGTTCAACCGGGTAAAGATTGAACCATAAGGGTTACGGGTTGAGGGGGGCGGGGCGGGCCGGGTTTAGTATAATTTTAAATTATTTTTTTTTTGGATTTTGTATAAATATTGTAAGTTATAGTATTAATACAAAGTACTAACATAAAGAATACAAGGAAGATGGGAAAAAATTATCACTTATAAATTGCAAGTGCTATATTTATTTCAAAATTATAAAATTAAAGTTTGCATTTAAAAAGTAAATTAACAAATAAATAGTAAACTAAATTTTCATGCATAATAAATTAATAATACTTCAAATTAATCTAACAAACTAAATCATTAAGCATAAATACGTCTAATAATTTAAAATAACACAAATTGTCTTAAAATCTTAAAATAACACATATATAACATATTTTAAAAATAATACGTTACCAGTATTCTATGATTTGAGCATTTATAGTTTTATACCCTAAATATATACACTATATGTTAAATTCCAACAATTTTAAATTATGTTAATTAGTATACAATAATTGGTATATTCATGGTATATTTATAGTATATTTATGGTATATTCATGTTATATTCACGTTCCGGGCCGGTCCGGGCCGGGCCGGTTAATCGGTTTAACGGCACTGTTCATCTAACGGGTTTTACCGGGCCGGGTAACCCGTTTCAAAAATTTAAACCGTCCAAACCCACCCCAACCCCCCTACCCAGCCCAGCCCAGCCCCTCCTTACCGGTCTGGGCCGGTTCCGGGTTCTATCGGTCTGGGCCGGTTCGGAACCGGGCTGACCCGACCCGTTTAACACCCTTAGTGCCAATAGGCAATAGCGTGACACGCAAATATATTCCTGCATGGAATTCTGAATGTCCCTTTTCCCAAGGAAAAACATATCTTGGGCAACGTTTAAAGCTTGATTTCGAAAAATCAATACCCATGCGAGAAAAAAGTTTCACCATTTTGTCTTCTCCCATCATTCAAAACATTTGCGGCTCAATCTAATATGTGGCCTAAAGCAAAATTTAAAAGAGGTTCTAAATTTCTTAGTAAAATTTTTATATATTTTTTTGTTGATGTTTATTCATAGCTTTCTAAAACGCAGGAAAATTAATTATATTTGATAATCAATTCTTTTCACTTAATAATATGGTCATGATGTGTAATTCTCATCTTAAGTTAGATCTTACTAATTTTAGTTTACAAACCTTTTGCAATTGAGGAAACTGTTAGAGAAAATATTAAAACTATTCTATAGCAATAGAAACATTTAAAAAAATTGATTAAGACTTCACATATGCAAATTGGAGTATCATCTTTCACTTGTATAATTTTTATATCACTTTAATTTCCAAAATTGGTAAAACCATCAATTTCGTAGATCATTATGGTTTAAAAGATATTCAAGGTTGATGGCTTGTTTGACTAAGCTTCTCCAAGGGCAAATACTTTCCCCCTAAAAAGTACCTTTTTAAAAGAAGTTGAGGGGTTTGACCAACCTTTTAGGAGGAAACAGGGTATAAGACATCATATTTTCTAATCTAATCGTTTAATAATCAAGTTAGCTTGAATTTGAAAATATTTAAAAAGACATTCAAAAATTTGAAAGAAAATCTTACAACACCAAAGTTATAAATAAGAATGATTCAAGCTCAAATGCATTAGACAAAATTAAGATAGAAAATAGCTAAAATTTAATTGCTTTCTATTTTCAACCATAATAACATTATATATTTTAAAATAGTACATAGTATAAATTTTGAAAATATGGACATAGTGATTGATAAAAAATTAACAACATATGATTGCAAAAATATATTTTTTACTAATGATAAAATATATAATTATTTATATTATATACATAATTAATTTTTTAGGGGCCTAAAGTCATTGCTGTAGTGGCTTTAGGGTTAAGCCGCCTTTGATTCAAAATGGCCGCCTATTCAAACGGTGGTCGTCTTAAAAGAAAAATACACAAAAAATTTATTAAAAGGAAAAGTCTGTTATAAATAGAATTGTATTTATGGTGAATGTTTATATTTAGAGAGATTCTAGGGTTCATTGCTTGGTGGCTAAGTCACTCTCTCCCTATAAATAGAGGATTTTATTCCATTGTAATTCATCCCAAATCAATAAGAATTCTCTCCCTCTATTTTTCTCTGCAATACTCTTCTTCTTCTTTTATTGTTTCATAACACGTTATCAGCACGAGACTCTAACCAATTGAGTAGAAACTTTGGGATTGAGCATAATAATTGTCAATTGTTCCATGAACTCCCTTCATGATTAAATTCTGGATTTAAGGTAAGTGTTTTACCGTATTTTTCTCTTTTATTCTATAATTTGATTTTAAATACAAGCAAAGACAATAAAATTTGATTATAACTCTAATGGAGTTAGTAAGAAATTATAACCACTCGAAGTGGTAAAATTTCTATGTCTTGCCATGATCAAATTTATGTATGATTATGGGCACAAGAAGTGCATACCCGTCCCATTGAATTTGCTTCATTCTCATTCCCTTAAGAGAATGTGATAGCAGTATGTGATAAGTCTGATAGAAGACAAAATTATTACCGTGAAGGTATCAATGAATGTGGACGTGGCAATAGACGAAATTATAATCGTCATCATTGTGATAATGAGAATAATAAGGATTCTCAAAATAATCCTTCACTCTGTGAAAGTAATATTTGTCATCGATTTGACATGAGATTTTATAAAGCAGATACAGATGACTATGGTTAGTTCATGATGTGAATGTAACAACATCTGATTTATGAATACATATTCATTCTTGGAAGAATATAAACGTGCTAGTGGTAGTGAATATACACACTCACCTCTAGAAGGAGGTTTGAGATGATATAAGAAATCAATGTCACTATTATGGCATGAATGGTCATTGTCACGTACCTATTGTACGCCAAAATATTTTGGCAATGTGATTATTAAAGGACAACAATAATGCAAGAAACATATCTCGCATATAATTTGACCATGACCATAATGGTATAACTTTCTCCTTAAAAGAGATATTCACCATATGGATGTTGATGAATATGTGATAGTACAAAATTAATTGAGAACTCTACAAGAGCCAATTATACAATTTTGGAGAAACACAATTGATTACCAATAAGGTATTGTGTTGTAGTGAGTCTCAAAGAAACTTATTCAGTTTCCAAAGTATAGGGAAAGCAGTTGGTTATATTGAGACTATAAATAAAGGAAAGATTTAATATCTTCTATTACTACAACTTGTAGCGGGATAATATGTATGTGAAAAGCTACCCGCTTTATTCTCCAGTTTGTACTGCATAAACAAAAGAATGCCACAATAAAGAGAAGTTTATTGATATAAAAATCCATATCATAATAAACTTGGAGTTTATTGATAATTGCACACGTCATGGTGTAAATCTGAAGTTTATCAATATTGATAATTTATTTAGTTGGCATAATTGGTTTACCCATATCAATTAAAGTATGATGTGCAAAAATAAAAGATAATTCACATGGGTAAATATTAAAGAACTAGAAAGTTCTTTACGATTTCTCTTATGTTGGTTAATATACCAACTAAAATTGGGATTGAATCCCATGAATGCTGGAAATATCAAAGGTGAATATGGGCCCATTCACCTGCCATGTATACCACATAAGATGCATCTATGAGATGGTTACATGTGCGATTATTAATAACCCGCAACATGGTATTTGCGAGGTAACTTGCTCAATAATTTAATTTCGAGCATAATTTCCAGATTTTCTATTCAAGAAGTTCATCTTGATAAGTTGGTTTACATCACAGTTGGTTTAACAAAATGATTTATTAAGTACCTCTACTTAATAGCTAAACAATTGCTTATGAGAACAAAGTTATCTATATCAGTTTGATATACGTTATTGTAACGACCCGGCCGGTCGTTTTTGGAATTTACGCCCCGATCCCCAATTAACTGCTTCCCCTAAGTTCATTTATGCTATTTTGGTATGCCGGGACGTTCGGTGTTAAGTTTTGGAGAGTTTTGGGACACTTAGTCCCTAAATGAGAGGTTAAGTGTTGAAAAATGGTCCGTAGTCGGAACAGTGTGAAGACAACCTCGGAATGGAAATCTGATGGTTCCGTTAGCTTCGTTAGGTGATTTCGGGGTTGGGAGCGTGTTCGGAATGTATTTTGGAAGTCCGTAGCTTATTTAGGCTTGAAATGCCGAAGTTTGAATTTTTGAAGTTTCCGGTCCAATAGTGAGTTTTTGATCCGAGGATCGGATTGGAATTCCGGAAGTTACAGCAGTTCCGTCATGTCATTTGGGATGTGTGTGCAAAATTTCAGGTCATTCGGACGAGGTTCGGGTAGGTTTTTGATCGAAAGCGTGTTTTGTTGGAAATTGAAGTTCCTAGGCTTGAATCCTTGATTTAATCGGGTTTTCGGTGTTGTTTTAGGTGTTTTTAAGATTTTTACAAGTTTGAATAAGGTATTAGGTGGTATGGTATTGGTGCTCTTGGTTGAGGTCCCGGGGGCCTCGGGATGATTTCGGGTGGTTAACGGAAGAAGTTTGGAAGTTAAGAGGTAGCAGTTCTCTGCTTCTGGTATCTTTTCGCTTCTGCGGCTTGGGAACCGCAGAAGAGGAGCCGCAAAAGCGGCTTTGGCTTCGCAGAAGCGATATTTGGTCACCTTCTAGGAAACCGCAGAAGCGATAGGAATTCCGCATAAGCGGATCTGCTTCTGCGAGATGGGAACCGCAAAAGTGGAAGCTGGGATTTTAAAGGAAGCCGCAGAAGCGGCCCGTGTTCGGCAAAAGCGGGACCGCAGAAGCGGTCACTTGTCCGCAGAAGCGGAAATCCCTGGGCAGAAATAGAAATGTCGAGGGTTTAATTTCATAAGTTTGCAAAATCAATTGAGAGCTCGGTTGTGTGACGACCCGACCCGTCGTCACGTGAGTTACCGCCCCGTTTCCCCATTTTTGGTTTCCTTATGTGTTATTATATGAGTCATGTGTGAATGAGTTGATTTGGATTGATTCTGGATGGAAATGAGACACTTAGTCTCTTCAAGGAAGGTTTGTTTTGGAAAAAGTCAACCGGATGTTGACTATTTAGTTAGAGGGCTCGGATGTGATTTCCGGTGATTCGGTTAGCTTCGGGGGATGATTTGAGACTTAGGAGTGTGACCGGAATTGATTTTGGAGGTCCGGTGTAGAATTAGGCTTGAATTGGCAAAGTTAGTGTTTTGGCGAATTCCGGTTGATAGGTGAGATTTTGATNTCAAGGAAATGGTACTGCTAAATGGAAGTGATTTGATAAGAGTATATGTCTCGGAAGAAGGGTAATGTGATTAGGCTGATGATACTTCGGTAGTATTGCGGCACTTTCTTGCTAGATCGACTGCTGATATCTGAGTTTGTTTGATGGCACAGGGGAATTTTAGAATATCTTTCGTGGAATGATTGGGTACTCGAGGTGCAATATGTATTCATACGGCGGAATTTGGGATCAGGTACAGTGATTCGTGTGCTATATGGAGTTGGAGACTGGGAGTTCTCAGGTATAGACTATGTAGTGGTTGTGGATCGTGTGTATTGGTACCGTTAGCAGCTATTGGGATTTGGAGGCTCGAGTGGATCTTTCTTTGCTTGGTATATTAGGTTTTGGATATGATATTGGGGTGTAGACTGGCTGTCTCAGTGTTGGGTTGTTCTAGACTATTGTGCTATGGGCTATGCCGGAAAATGCCATAGGTTGCGTGGCGAGGTGCATCAGATTACGTTCTAGCAGAGTGGTTTGTATTCCAAAGACCAGCGGACGATTGGGAAGGACTGTTTTTCTTAAGTGGGCCTTCGTGATGGATGTCAGTGCAGAGGTTTCTATCATTGATTCAGTTGCGGTGTTGAGAGACTTTTTGGATGCGTTTCTTGTGGCCGGGCATGTCGCCGGGCGAGGTTGTGGATTTCGGTATTGATTTGGTGCCGGGCACCGTATCGTACGGCTCCGACAGGAATTGTGGTAGTGGAAGGAGCAGTTTCATGCCTTCTTGGTATTGAGTTCGTTGGCAGAACGATGTGGCTACGTATTTAGCTTGAGTTAGTTTGGTTGGTCCCGAGTTGTATTGTTGAGGGATAGGTTGATTTGATCGTTATTGAACTTGTTAGTGATATGGGGAGATCTATGAGTCGCTTTTCTGTGATGTGAGATGTTATGATTTGTTGGATATGGGCACATGTGGTGCGGTTCTATTGGGGATTCATAGAGAAAGTTGAGCGGGAAGAGTAATTGGGTGTTGATCGGTAAAGGGAGTATCGGTTATGACCTATCGGGTTGCGTGTCATATGTTATTTGTTTCACCGTGGATGTAATGAATTGCCTTGGTTTCAGACATCAAAATGTGCGTGGCTGTCGATTTTGATCACAGTGACTTGAGGTGCTTCATGTGTAACAGTGTTTGGATAGGATCGCGCACTGTAGCGAGGCTACGTGGAGTTATGACCTTTCGAGGTAGATTCAGGTGTTCTATTTCTATGATGTGAGACGGGGTCTCAGCCTTGTGTGGTGATGGTACTGATGAACTTGAGTTACAGCTCTTTCGTTTGAGTCACTTGTCATGATTTGAGTATGTTCAGACCGTTTCTTATTGGTGCGTGTATTATGCAAGTTGTGGCTTAGGCCTGTATTGAGGTGTCATATCACCAGAGTGGAGTGTTTGATTCGAGGTGGTCGTTGGGGACATTAATGAATACGAACAGATTTGATCTCAGCTTGTTAGAAGGATAATATCGAGGTTCGGCCCGGAAATCTGTTGTGGTATTAGTCAAAAGGGAAGTGGCTTCATGAATGGTTGATATGAGAAATGGTTACGGTTTATCGCGTGTTTTATTTATCGTTGGCAGTATATGAAAGTGTTGAAATAAGACTTTAGCTAATAAGAGGTTTTCTATCGGTATTTGGTTATTATGGGCAACTGCTGTGAATAGAGGCTATCGTTTCGAGTGTTTGGATTATGTGGTATATCGGATGGTCTCACCTGAGGTTGCAGGTATGGGTTATTACAGCTGGTTTGGGTTTATTCTGAATATAGACGTGAGGTTCTGATCTTGTGTATGATTTAGGAAAGTGCAATGTGGTTCTACGGTTTATGGTCTAGATGGATTGTGAGTTTTCAGCTATGTTGTATTATCGGACCTATGCGAGATAGAGTGACGTGGGATCACCTCGGGTGTATGCTTGGTAAGGTCATTCAGCTATTGGTTGGCTTCTAGTACAACTCCGGGTACGCTCGGGGACGAGCGTTTATTTAAGTTGGGGAGGATGTGACGACCCGACCCGTCGTCACGTGAGTTACCGCCCCGTTTTCCCCATTTTCGGTTTCCTTATGTGTTATTATACGAGTCTTGTGTGAGTGAGTTGATTTGGATTGATTCTGGATGGAAATGAGACACTGTCTCTTCAAGGAAGGTTTGTTTTGGAAAAAGTCAACCGGATGTTGACTATTTAGTTAGAGGGCTCGGATGTGATTTCCGGTGATTCGGTTAGCTTCGGAGGATGATTTGAGACTTAGGAGTGTGACCGGAATTGATTTTGGAGGTCCGGTGTAGAATTAGGCTTGAATTGGCAAAGTTAGTGTTTTGGCGAATTCCGGTTGATAGGTGAGATTTTGATCCGAGGGTCGGAATGGAATTCCGAGAGTTGCAGTAGCTTCGTTAGGTGATTTGGGATGTGTGTGCAAAATTTCAGATGATTCGGAGGTGGTTTGGTTGGGTTTTTGATCGAATGCGAGTTTCGGAAGAATTTTGGGAGAACTTAGGCTTGGATTTGATGTAATTTGATGGTTTTAGTGTTAATCGTGGTGTTTTGATGATTGGAACAAGTTTGGGTGATGTTTTAAGATATGTTGGTGTTTTTGGTTGAGGTCCCGGGGGCCTCGGGGTGAGTTCGGATGGTTAAACGGAGAGTTTTGGAATTTTTCATGTTGCTGAGCCTGCTGCAACTGGTATTTTCGCTTCTGCAAATCTTGGACCGCAGAAGCGGACACGCTTGTGCGAAGGATTGACCGCAGAAGCGGTGAGGAGGCCTGGGCACCGGTTCCGCAGAAGCGATTGTCTAACCGCAGAAGCGATATCGCTTATGCGTTTGTGTAACCGCAGAAGCGGATGAGCTCGAGTTTGGAATTTCCGCAGAAGCGGAAGAAAAGTCGCGGAAGCGGTCCCGCATAAGCGGGAAAGGGACCGCAAAAGCGAAAAGAGCTGGGCATATTTATATTATTTCCTCCGCGAGCTAGGTCTTATTTTCACCATTGTTGTGCAACCTTGGGAGCTTTTTGACGAGGATTAAGGAGGGTTTCGACGGGAATTGATTGGAGGTGAGTCTCGTGACCTAGAATCATCATTTTTTTTTGAAGAATCAACACCTAAATTCATGGAAATTTGATTAAAAATGGAAGAACTAGGGCTTGACTTTTGAAATGGAAATTTGGAGTATGAGGGAGCATTGGAGCTCGGATTTTGGTAAATTTGATATGTATGGTCTCGTGGCGAGGTAAGGAATCCATTGATTTTAATTTTATAATTTTTCGAGAAGTGGGCCTGGGGCTCGGGTTTTGCTATTTTCGAGTTTTTTGCTATATTTTGATTGTTTTCGATTGGGTATTGTTCCCTTGGCATATTGTGATGTATTCGCTCTGATGTTGGATAGATTCGATGCGCGTGGAGGCCGATTTGAGGGGAAAAGGCGTCGCGAGCTAGAGATTTCACCGGTTCGAGGTGAGTAATGATTGTAAATGATAGTCTGAGGGTTTGAAACCCCGGATTTGCACATCATAGTGCTGTATTGAGGTGACTTGCACTCCGGATAGCGAGCGTGGGGTAGAGCACCATTGGGGATTGTGACTTGGTCCGTCCCGATTGATGAAATTACTACTTATTTGACTGAAACTACTTGTTATCATCATAATGTGGGCTGATTGCCATGTTTGGGCTTCGTGCCAACTATGTGAATCCTTCGGGGATTGATATCACTGTTTTCGCATTACTTTGCATATTACTTGATCTCGGTCCAGGGTTTTAATACTGTTTTGCAAACTCGACCATTTTTCTAAGATTTGAAAACTTAAATAATATTTTATTGACGTTTTGAGCTGAAAACTATTATTTTAATATTGCCCAAGTGGCTTATGTGCATTTCTGGACTGAGCATGGATCGGGTTGCGCGCCGCAGCAGTGTTATAGTAATTTCTGGAAATATGGATGGCTCGGGCTGCGCGCCGCAGCGGTATTGTATTGATATTGAGGCCGAGGGCCTGGTTGGTGCCACGAGATGGCTTGATTATTTGCGCTTGGGCTGTAGGAGCCCCTCCGGAGTCTGTACACCCCCCAGTGAGCGCCGTCGACGTTAAATATATGGATGGCTCGGGCTGCATGCCGCAGTGGGTACCGGTGTGTACGGTCATATGCATTGCATTGCACTCATGCATTTGTTCCTATTTGTATTATTTGTCATGACATTCCAGCACTCGCATTTCATTGGCTTCTACGCTACTTCTTGTACTGCTTACCTGATACCCTGGTGTTATTTGTTAATGGAGTGCTGTGCCCGAGGGGCTGACTTTTGTGCTGACTTGCACTATCTGTTTCGCATTCATTTACTTAACTGTTGGAAAGAGATATTTTCAAAAGAGGTTTTAAACTGAGTCCAGATATTTCTAAAGATTTTCACGGTTTCACTTTTTTTCTCAAAGGGTTATACTGTTCTATATAGCATGATGGCTTGCTTTACGTGGTTTCTTGCTGCTCAGTTATTATTTACCTGTATTACTCACTGTGTTGGAGTACTCACTTTACTCCCTGCACCTCGCGTGCAGATGCAGGTATTTGTTTACCCGGTAGCGGGTTTGAGCTGGTTGAGGATTTTGCTATCGTAGCTGAGCAAGGTGACCGCCAGCGTTCGCGGCACCGGATTTCTTCTTTTTAATTCTAAATTTTAATCCACGTATTACAGGCCTTGTTATGTATTAAAAATCCTTCTAGATGCTCGTGGCTTGTGACACCCCGGTCGGGCTGTGTCGGGACGGTTCCCTATTTTTATCACTTTTCTTCCTCACATATGATAGTTTTATTAATGTTTTAGACTTATTCATGCTAAGTAAGTATTAAAGAGGTATTGATGTTCTGTTGGCTGGCCTTGTCTTCACGAGAGGCGCCATCACGACCGGGTTTGGGAATTGGGTCGTGACAAGTTGTGACGACCCAAAGGGTCATCACCTGTATTCCTACTCGCTCTGTATTTCGGAGGCCGTAAAAAAAAACCTCACTTGGGGGTTGCCTCGAGTTTGTGTGCGCATTCCGGACGCGTAGCCGGAACGTTTGAATATGAATTTGTGAGAAAAATAATAAATTCTGATGTTTTAATTGATTAAGTTTGACTTCGGTCAACGTTTTGGGCAAAAGGACCCGGACTCGTGATTCGACAGTCCCGGAGGTCCGTAGGAAAATACGAGACTTGGGGGTGTGCCCGGAATCAAATTCCGAGGTCCTGAGTCCGAGGAATGAATTTTTGTGTGAAATTGTTTTCTGATAATAATTAAAGAATTGGAAAGTGTTATTTGTTTAGAAGACTGTGCTGTTGGACTCGTATTTTGGTTCCGACGCCCGGCACAAGTCTTAAATATGAGTTAAGCAATTGCTGTGAAGTTTGGTTAGATTTGGACGTCATTTGACGTGTTTTGAGCTAGAAGCAGTAAATTTGATGTTTCATGGAAATTGGAAGGAAATCCTGGGTCTTGAGGCCTAATTTGATGCTTATGATGTTGTTTGGGCGATTTGATCGCACGGATGAGTCCGTAGGATGTTTTTGAGTTTATATGTATGTTCGGTTGGGAGCCCCGAGGGCTCGGGTGAGTTTTGAGTAGGTTCTGGGAGGTCTTAGGCTAGAAAGATAGCAGATGGTTGCAGGCCCCCAGTGCGGCCGCGGTCATTTCCGCGCGGTCCACGCGGCCGCAGTGCATTTCTGCGCGGTCCGCGTGGCTAGGTTCAGAGGGCCAGTGAATTCTAGGTCGACCAGCGCGGCCGCACACCAAATCAGTGCGGTCCGCGCTGGGTAGGTTCAGAGAGTCATTTTTCTTCCCTTCCTCGGCGCGGCCGCGATGCATTTTGTGCGGTCCGCGCCTGTCTTCAGCACAGTATACAAAGTCAGGATTTTCAGTCATTTTTCACTTTTTCAAAACCCAAAACATAAGAGGCGATTTTCCAAACGATTCCACTTCTTCAAAACGATTGATAAGTGTTTTCTAACTGATTTTTCTTTACTCCTTAACATCCTTAAACATAATTTCAACTTCAAAACAAAGATTTTAATGGGGAACTTGGGAATTTAGGGTAGAACCTAGGTTTTCTAAAGTTGGGGGTTTTGGACCTCAATTCGCGGTCCGATTCCAAAATAACTTACATATTTGAGTTCGTGGGGGAATGGGTAAACGGGTTTTGGTTCGAACCTCGCGTTTTGACTATGTGGGCCCGGGGGCATTTCTGACCTTTTGGGATAAATTGATGAAAAAGCTATAATTAGTCATTGGGTTTGATTTGTTTAGCACATATTGATATCATGAAGTCCTTATTGCATAGATTTGGTCGAGTTGGAGCCGAATTCGAGAGGGAAAGCGGTTGTGGAGGATTGTATTGGCCGCGGAAGTTGAGGTAAGTGTTTGGTTTAACCCTAGCTTGAGGGAATAAGAGTCGAGTCTTGTTTGCTAATTGCTAAATGATCGAGTACGATGTATAGGCGTGGTGACGAGTTCCTATACATTGGAGTCTAGCATGACCGTGAGTCCTTATATGAAGATTTTTGGATATTTTTATACCTTCCATGCTTTATAGATGGTTTTATGCGTTGTAGACACCTT